>NC_054867.1:54343775-54491275 GCF_018320785.1 Cheilinus undulatus
CCTGTTGACCGCTCATCAGAAGAAGCGATCACTTTGACTGTAACTTAATTAGCGCCGACTTAAACAGCAAAATTCACTGAAAACTTTATCATTCCACTTATGATAACGTTTTCATTTCTTCTCATTTCCATTTTTATCCAAACAGTAAACCGATCAGTCAGTTTGGCAAACTGCATTCGTTTCACTGGTCTGAAATATTAAAGTAAATGTGATAAAAGTTTGTAAATCAAAACCAATTCAAGCAATAAAGTTGGCATGTTGCCATATATACATATGATTATTATACTTCTCATCATAATTATGCAAGTCAGACGCGGTTTATAGAGCTTTTCACGTAACACACTAAAAAAGTAAATTAACAGAGACGACAGAATTAAAGAAAAAATTGTATAGGTAGGGAATAAAACAAAACAATTGAATATGGTTGTGAAATAAAAGGGCTTGAATATTATTCATCTAGTCGTATGGACTTTGCAGAGAGTTCAGATTAAGAGAAATGTTTCCGCTGTTCTAGATATTCACAGTCAGTTCCTCGTCCTGAAGAGACTTTAGAGCAGTGATACTCAACGTGTGGCTCTTTTGTAATAATTTGTGGCTCCTTTATGTCTTAATTGGAAATATTATCCCCCCGGAAAACCTTTAAAAAAGGGAAACTTTGACCTTTAGAAATTATCCATTGTGGGTAACATCAATCAGTTTGTTTCCCATTTTTGCCCATTTTGCCCATTTCTTTTTGCCCATTTTGCCACTATTGTCCTGCTTTTTGCTATTTGTAATTTTTTTCTACTTTTTTTTTGCCATTTTCTGCCCCTTTTTGCCCAAATAAGCTGCCTTTAGCCATTAAATGCCACCTTTTGTCCAAGTTTTGCCACCTTTTTACAGCTTTTTGTCTATTCTTTGCCCGCTTTATGCTACTTTTTTTGCCTGTTTTAGTCACTTTTCACTCACTTTTTGCTATATTTTTCCGCTTCTAACCAATTTTGCCCCATGTAACTCCTTTTTGGTCGCTTCTCACCTATTTTTGCCTGTTTCTGCCCATTTTTCCAACTTTTTCTCCCCATTTTTGCACCTTCTCAACCATTTTTGCCACTTCTTTATGCCACTTTTCACCTATTTTTTCCACTTTTGTCCTGCTTTTTGCAAACTGCTATTTTTTCTACCTCTTTTGCCGTTTTCTGCCACTTTTCTTCCATATAAGCTGTCCTTTGCCATTAAATGCCACTTTTTTTTCCCAGGTTTTGCCACCTTTTTACAGCTTTTTGCCTATTTTTTTTTTTTTGCCTGTTTAATTAACTTTTCACTCATTTTTTGCTATTTTTTGCCACTTTTTAACAAATTTTGCCCCCTGTTACCATTGTTTTTGTCACTTCTCACCTATTTTTGCCTGTTTCTGCCCGTTTTTCCTACTTTTCCTCCCCCATTTTTGCACCTTCTCAACCATTTTTGCCACTTCTTTTTGCCACTTTTCACCTGTTTTTTCCACTTTTGTCCTGCTTTCTGCTAATTGCTATTTTCCTCCCTTTTTGCCATTTTCTGTCCCTTTTGGCCCATATAAACTGTCATGTGCCATTAAATGCCCCTTTTGTCCCCATTTTTGCCACCTTTTTAGTTTTTTTTTTGCCCACTTTTACCACCTTTATGCTTCTTTTTGCCTGTTTTAGTCACTTTTCAATGATTTTTCACTGTATGTTTTTTGCCACTTTTGACCAGTTTTGCCCCGTTACTCATTTTTTCGTCACTTCTCACCCATTTTAGCCTGTTTCTGCCTGTTTTTGATACTTTTCCTCCCCATTTTTGCCCCCTTTCGCCACTTTTTGGCCATTTTAGCCACTTTTAACTTATTTTCACTGCCACTTTAACCTTTTTTTGCCATTTTTCACCACTTAGATTGTGGCTCTTGCAAAGGTATTTTTCAACTATTTGGCTCTCTGGTGGAGCAGGGTTGAGTAACACTGCTTTTGGATGTAAAATCTGAATGAGCTCATATTTATCACTGAGGTTTGCACATTTCATTCGCTGCTCAACAACACAGAGAACACACTGAGTGGTAGATGAGAATTTTGTAGTCCATCAACGTTAAATTGTAGTTTTTACATGAATAACACACGTCACACACGTAACATCCGCCTAGGGAAAGTGTGTTTGGATTCCCTAATCACCACTGTTCTCCTTTCCTTGCTTACTCCCACCTTTCCCTGACCCTGTGACATTTTCACCAGGGTTAAGGAAAAGTGGATAGGAAAGGACTAAGGAGGTCATTTTCTGGACTTTTCAAACAGACCCTTGGTTTCCCTCCACTTTGATTGCCCTCACCTGTTCCACCTGCGTCTTGTTTGCCACACCTGTCTCCCTGGGTCTAATCACTCCCAGCCTGTTTAGTTTCTGTGTTTCCCTTTGTCTTGGTCACTTCACTGAGTGTCTTAGGTATGTCTTTTTGTCTTGTGAGCTGTTTCAGTGAGCATTTTGTATTTTTGAAGGTCTTGGTGGACTCTGTTCTTTTCTTGGGCGTAGTTTAGTTTCAGTCTTTTGACTTTGTTTGAAGACATTGTCAAGTGAAATCCAAAATATGTAAAGTAATAATAACATCACACTTATACAGCGCTTTTTTGGACACTCAAAGATGCTTCACAAACAAAACAAAAACACTGAGACCTACTGTACATGTGTCTGAATTTTCAATTTAGACCATTAGAAGGTTTTTTTTTACCTCTTTTCTGGCTGGGTTTAATGTGGGTGGGGCAAATATGTGGGCTGGTGATGTCACCAACCCATTGACCCCGCCCCTCTCACAGAGCAGTTCATCTCAGTCCAGTCTGTTGTTTGCTGATGTCTCTGCCTTTACTGAACGTTAACAGTCAGTTAAATGCTGTTTTTTTGTTCATTGTGAGGTAAAGTCACCAAATCTATCAGCCACAGTGGTCTATGGATCACTGAAAGCAGTGACACTCAACCTGTGGCTCTTTTGTGATTATGTGTGGCTCTTTAATGTCTAAATTTGAAATATTATTCCCCAGAAAACCTGATAACGCAAACTTTGACCTGAGAAATCAATCACATTGATTCACACAGTTAGTTTCCCAGAGGCTTTAATTGTCAAAGGTAATTGTCCCATTTATCCAATTTTTCATATATTTATTCAATTTTTGGCCATTTTCATAATTTTATTGCCACTTTTAACCCAATTAAACTACGTTTGCCATTTAAAACCACTTTTTTCCTATTTTTGCCCATTTTTTGCCACTTCTTTTTGCCACTTTTATCCAATTTTTGACCTTTTTTACAATTTTTTGCCACTTTTCGCCCACTTAAGCTACTGTTTGCCATTAAATACCACTTGTTTTTGTATTTTTGTCCATTTTGGTACTATTTTTGTCACCTTTATTCCATTTTTGCCTTTTTTCACCACTTCTTGCCAATTTAAGTTATCTTTTGCCATCAAATCCCACTTGTTTCCTATTTTTGCCACTCTTGACAGTTTTTTGCCCATTTAAGTCACTATTCACTCTTTTGTTGCCACATTTTTGGACCTTTTTTTTTTTTCCACCTCTAACTTTTTTTTATTGCTACTTCAAGCCGTTTTCGTCACTTTTTACCATTTAGATTGCGGCTCTTGCGAGGGTATCTGTTAACAATTTGGCTCTTTGGTTGAGCAGGGTTGAGTAACACTGATTTAAAGCATCAGAACAGAGATTTGAGACAGAAAACAGACTTTGCCTCTTCTCTGGCACAGAGCCAGGCAGCTGTGCTTTGATCATGAGGTCAACGTAAGTTAAAGGGGTGGGGCTAATAGCCTGAGAGCTTTCTTCCAATCAGATTGTAGCATGTTTTTAAATTTGAGAGGATGGTATTTCTCCTGAGTGGGCGTGACTTCAGCTTATCAACAGACACGCCCACACCATCCTGGAGCAGATTTTACTGCCTCATTTTTCATGATTTTGAAGCTTAAATTTATAAACTTAGAGATGTTTTATTTGACTGAAATTTGACCCGGGGGTTGATAACAGTGACCTGTCATCCAACAAACCTAAATACAGATTTATTTTCTTTTTACAGGATCTTTAAATCAAACTTTTTGTTGTGCTTGGTTGGAACTGCTTAAGATTTTTTTTTTCTTTTGCTACAAATCTTCACAGTATTTATTTAGTTCATTATTTTTTTATTTTTACTTTTAATTTCATACTTTGAAGCATTTCAACTCATAATTTTGACTTCTCATATAATATTTTGAGCCTTAAGATTCATAATTCTAATTTTTAAGTGATATTTTAACCAGTTATTTTGTATTTTACCTTATATTTTCAACTCCAAACTTTGACTTCATAATCCCACAGTTTGACCTTTTAGACTCACAATTTAAAATTTTGAATCATATTTTGACTTTTAATTTCATGATTACAAATTTCATTTCATATTTTGACCTTTTAAACTCAGGATTTTGACTTTCTTTCTAATATATTTGACATTAAAAAAACATTATTTTTTAAATTTCAATTTCATGTTTTGACCTTTTTGAAGTAATAAATTTACTTTTCTCAGATTGTGAGCCTTTAAACTTATCTTTTTACTTTCTAACTGTCAAAATAATTTATCATCAGTGCTTCTTTTTTCTTTTTTTTTTTCATATTTTTTTATTGGTGAAAAAAGGTTGACAGTTTATGGTTAAAAAGTTGACCCTGTTGGGCTCTCAGGTTAGACCTGAATCCAGAATCCTGACCCTGTTGTGATCAAGTTTGACGCCCCTGGTCTAGTCCTTTCCTGAGTTATAACAGTGTAAGTATTCTGTGCTCAGTCCTCTGTTGTGTTCATGTTCACTCCCATGTTTTTATTGTTTCTATTGTGCTGGAGTCATTATATTAAAGTCTAAACTTCTTACTGTGCAGTTATTCTTAAATAGACTGGGCCTTAAATTAGCTTTAACTGAAATCTGACAGTTTAAATACTCCAGCATCAGTTAGGAGACATAGTCTGTGTTTGTTTGGCTCCACTGTCAGTCAGCCGGGCTCCTCTCCAGGAGGAGGGCTGGTCAGAGGGTGGACCAGCAGCCTCCTCCCTCCTCTCTCTCTAATTCACCCTCTCTCTCTCTCTCTCTGTGAAGGATGGATGTCTAGAAGCAGAACTTCAGTCTCAGCTGGACGCTCTAACGCTGCCTTCACTGCCTTGTGGTGTCCTCACTGCCTCGTGGTATCTTCACTGCCTCGTGGTGCCCTCTCTTCCTCGTGGTGCCTTCACTGCCTGGTGGTACCTTCATTGCATCGTGGTGCCTTCACTGCCTCGTTCTGCTGGATTCTACCGACCCCCCTCTGATCCAATGAAGCTGAAACAGGACGTGGTTCTCCCGTTCTCCTCCAGCTCAGCCAGATGAACAGACACAGGAGAGAACTTACAGCCAAGGTAAGAACCCAACAGAGCACGCTCAATAACCAAATCCAGGTCTTAATAAGACCTGGGTCTGCAGGCGGTTCCCTTTCTTCTCTGAAGACCCACTGAGCTCATCTGGCTCTGATTTACCAGGCAGTGTGAAAACAATTAAAAAAGGAGAGGGAGTTCTAAATCCCAGCTGGTTATAATGACTACAGATGTACAAAATCAAACATGATATTAGACAGTCAGGGATCAGAACTGGAACAGCTCCTCTGGATCCATCTGTCAGAGACCCTGGGACCTTTGTGATCTTAAAGCGAAGGCAAAGGCAAGGTTGGAATGTTTTTAAACTTTGATGACATCATCATCAAAGGCAAAGAGGAAATGTTGTACAAGCTTTGATAACATCATCTCCAAAGGCAAAGATGGAATATTTTAATTACTTTGATGTAATCATCAAAAGCAAAATGGAGTGTTTTACAAGCTTTGATGACATCATCTTCAAAGGCAAGAATAGAATGTTTTGTAGGCTTTGATGACAACATTATCAAATGCAAAAATGGAATGTTTTACAAGCTTTGATGGCATCATCATCAAAAGCAAAGATGGAATGTTTAAAAAGCTTTGATGACATCAATTTTAAAGGCAAGAACCAAATGTTTCACAAGACTTGATAACACAATCATCAAAGGCAAGGATGAAATGGTGTAAAAGTTTTAATGAAATCATCATCATCAATAGCAATGATGGAATGTTTTACAAGCCTTGATGACATCGTTGCCAAAGGCTAGGCTGGAATGTTTTAACAGCTTTGATGCGTCATCAAAACCAAAGATGAAATGTTATACAAGCTTGATGGCATTCTCTTTGAAGGCAAGAAGATAATGCTAAAATGTCTGATGACATCATTATTGTAGGCAAGGTTGGAATGTTTTAAAGCTTTATTGGCATCATCATCAAAGGCAAAGATGGAATCTGTCACAAGCTTTGATGACATAATCTTCAGAGGCAAGAATAGAATGTTTTATCAAAGGCAAGAATAGAATGTTTTATAAGCTTTAATGACATCATTTTCAAAGGCAAGGTTAGAAAGTTTAAAATCTTTGATGACATCATCATCATCAAGGGCAAGGTTGGAATGTTTATAGGATACGTTGACCTCATCTTTAGAATAGAATAGAATAGAATAAAATAGAATAGCTGTTTATTGCCATTTGCACAGGTACAGGACAGTACAGGTATATTGGAAATTTTGTGCGTTGCTTCTTGAGTCAGCTCTACAAAAGACTAAAAAAAGTAGAAAAATATAAAAAATATAATATTTATAAAACTTAACAATATAAATAAGACATGATATAAATAAAGTTGTGTTACCAAGCTACACAAAGGAGTGTACAAAGTACACAAATATAAAAGATAAAAGAGTAATTAAAGATAAGATCAAATAAAAAGAAAGAAAGGTAGGTTAGGTAAAATAACATGGCTGTAGAAAAAACATTCCAAGATTTCTACATATGCTATTAACTACGTAAAGCTTGACTCGCAGAGCTACGCTGTGTTGCACACCGGGGAGCGCCATCTTGACCAGATAATACAGATAATAAAGGCAGAAAATGGAATTTTCACAAAGCTGGGGATGTTGCAGTCTTTTTCTTTTTTGCCAAATAGTAAGCCATAGTTGGCAACTTTTTGACAGGTGAGTGGAACTGTGGACTCCTTGCGTTTTACCCCACTTTCCAAAATTTGCCAACAAAGAACAGTCAACATCAGGTAAAGATTCTTGGTATATCTGTGTTCTTATAATGTAGATAATCTCTACATAGACTTTATAAAGGGAGCTCTACACAGTTGATCTCTGAGGTTAGTCTTTTTGAGCTCTCTATGATTTCGTGATTTCTTTTAGAGGAACATTTCTAATATTGCTCTTCAGTTGTATAACAACCGCTTTTTATTGTTTCTCTGAGTATTCCTGTCTATTCTTAGATACAGCCAGAACATTCTTCTGTCACTCCTCTCTGTGTGTGACTGAAACAGCCTCTGTATAGATGTGTAATTGTGTATGGTTGCCTATAGCTGTGTAGTACTTCCTGTGCGCGGCTGACTAAAGCATATGTTATGTGACTCTGAGTTTGACTCAGTGTTCCATCTGACTCTTGTTTCTCTTCGTGGTTTTCGTGTCTTTTTGTTCCCGCCAAATTTTCTCTGACAGACTGTGACTCATACAGGGGGAGGGGCCGGACTGTCCTTATGTCACACAGAACTGGAGGGAGTCCAGACCAGGAAAAAGGCACACGTGATTCCTTCACGTCTGAGTCACTATATGGACAAAAGTATTGGGCCACCTGACCATTCCAGCAGCAGGGACTGTAATATTCAAATCCATGTACTTTAATATGGAGTTGGCACCTGTAAGCAGCTATCACAACCTCCACTCTGACACAATGAAACAGGACACAGACACAATAAAATAAGAACTGGAGCTCTAGAAAGAAGTGCTAAAACAACAATTTTTAAAGTCAAACACATTTTATAATGTTTATAATTAAATATTATAGGGTCAGGGTTAGACAGAAGGCAGCACTTCCTCCTCTGTCACTGCTGTTTCCTTCTGTTAGTCACATGACTCCTCAGCTGATCAATGACCTCTGACCTCTCAGAGCCACAATACAGCTGTCAACGTTCAGGTTTCAGAATTCTAGGGGTGGGTGTTGTTATATTTGAGCTATATGATGAGTCTCTCTGTGCAGGTTAATCTTGGTGTTACTCATCACACACCATACCAACAGACATAACTTACCTTACCTACGTGACCGCATGACCACAGCGCCCCCTTTCAGCAGATCCAGCTCCAGGTTTTTGGACTGCTTGGACTGAGCCAGAATGTCAAAGGTTTTAAAAGAACCACAGAAATTAGGAACTTTAAAAATCTTTGACATCTATCGTCTTCATCTCTGTTCATAAATATTAGAGATCATTGTAACCTAAGAAAACAAGCTTAAAATTGACGGTTTGGTCAAAGTTAAGCTGTTTAAATATTCTTATTTCTGGAATATTTACTAACCTTAATAAAAAATTTTTTAGGTCTATGCATTTTTGGAAACTTTATCCTAAACAGAGATGTTATGTTTTGTTACATTACATTTTGCGATGTTATGTATGTTACATTACATTACATAACATATGCTATGTTATTTACGCTATATTACAATTATGTTGTAAAAATAAATCTATTAATGTACCATTACTTTACCTTACATATGATACATTACATAACATTTCTTATTTTTGTTATGTTGTGTTACATTATGCTTAATTAGTTTTGAATACATTACATAACATTGCATTATGTACATTACATTAACCTACATTACTTTACATTACTCAGTGTTACTTTGTTATGTTATGTTTTATGGGATTAGATTATATAAAATCATGTTAAATTAGTACATTACTTTACTTTATTATGTTATATTATGTTAAATACATTGTGTTATGTTCCATTCTATTATAATGAATTATATTGTATTATGTTATGATATGTTGCATTATGTTATGTTACGTTATGCTTTATTAGTTTAGATAGCATTACTTACGACACACAATGTACATTACATTACTATTCATTCTCTAACATCACTTTATTATGCTGTTTAATTGGATTATATTATGTAATGCTGTTAAATCTGAACATTACGTTACATTACTTTATTATGTTATATTGAGTTGTGTTCTGTTCCATTTTGTTAAAGTAGATTATATTGTACTATATTATGTCACATTGCATTGTTATGTTGTGTTATGTTACTTATAATTAGGTTATGTTATGTACATAACATTATGTTATTATGTTATTTTACATAATGTAACATTGCATTATGTGCTGTTATATGGTTGCGTTCTATTAGATTATACTGTGTTCTGTTATGTTAAATTATCTTATATTACCTTATGTATGATACATTACATTACTTTATGTTGAAACATTACATTACTTTATGTCGATACATTACATTACATTTGAACTTGTTAACATTAGAGCATTAGAAATCTGCAACATTAGAACACTGTAATATTGGAACATTAAAACAATGTAATGTTGGTGCATGGGAACACTGGATCATTAGAGCACTGTGATATTATAACATTACAATTCTGTTACATTTGAACACTGGAATGTTGGAATATCAGAACTCAGATGAATTTATTCAGGAATGTTTGTCTTTCTGGAACATGAAAACACTGTAATGTTGGAGAACTAGAATGCTGGAACATTAAGACACTAATGCTGGAATATTAGGACACTAATGATGGAACATTAGAACACTGGAATGTTGGAACATTAGAACACTGTAATGCTGGAACATTAGAACACTGTAATTCTGGAATATTAGATATAACACTGTAATGCCGGAACATTAGAACACTGCAATGTTGAAACATTAGAACACTGTAATTCTGGAATATTAGATATAACACTGTAATGCCGGAACATTAGAACACTGGCATGTTGGAACATTAGAACACTGGAACATAAGAACACTGCAATGTTGAAACATTAGAACACTGTAATGCTGGAATATTAGAACATTGGAACATTAGAACACTGTAGTGTTTGAATATCAGAACACTGGAAAATAAAAAAACTGGAACTTAAGAACATTTGAATGTGAGAACATTTGAACATTAGAACAATGTAATGTTGGAATATCAGAACACTGGAATATGGGAACACTAGAACATTGGAACGTTAGAACACTGAAACACTAGAGCATTAGAACACTAAAACACTGGAACTTTAGAGCACTGAAACATTAGAAGATTGGAATATGCTGCCAGCTCTCTGTCTCTGTATGGCGGCCCTTAAACGTAAACATGGTGAGATGGAGGGCCCCTGAAGCGTCAGAACATTAGAACACTGAACAACTAGAACATTAAAACATTAGAATGTGTAGAGAGTGTTCTTCGTCTCTGTATTTAAATCTAAATGTAAACACAGACTGAAGGAGAACCCTTCTGGCTCCAGGTTGTTTTGACTCAGATAAATTTATTCTGGAATGTTTGTCTTTCAAATTCAAGGATTTTTGAGTTGAGATAAAATCAAATCAAATCAGATGAGATAAGATAAGAGAGAACTTTTTTAAGAGAAGGAAGTTTGTCCAGAATTACAGCCAGGAGAGGAAAAGTTATTCTTCTTCATCCATAAAGACACTCGCACTGATTTAGAGAGAGGATCTCTCTTAGATTTGAGAACCCAGAGAGAGATACAGAACTGCAGAGATCAAATAGAGGACTGAGATCTGAGCATGGTCTCATCATGGTTGGGGTTTTTCAGAGCTGGTCTAGAAGGAGATGTTGGACTGGTCTAAGGTTATGGCGGCTCCATCAGTTCTAAAACTGGAGAAACACATCTTTAATGATCCAGTCTATTTGATATCAGCCTCGTCTCCATCCTGATACTCAGCATTTAATGATAGATCAGCTCTCTGATTATTACTTATGATAGAAACATTTGTTATGGGGGCAGACGAGGAACTAAAGGGTATAAAAACAGTTTAATCATCCAGAATTCTCAGAGTGACCCCTGGTGGGCCAACAGAATAATGCATGTTAGAACAGTCGTGTTAGATTAACAGATCTTTCCTGTTTGCAGACGTTTCCTCACAGCATGGGTCAGAAACACGTCTGAGCTGATCTAGATTCATAGATTTAGTCATTGTAGATCAGCCTCCTACTGTCAAAGACTCACATTCACTTAGTGATACAGTGATACTCAACGTGTGGCTCTTTTATGATTTGTGGCTCCTTTATGTCTTAATCGGAAATATTACTCCCCCAGAAAACCTTAAAAAAAGGGAAACGTTTGTCCTGCTTTTTGCCATTTTTTCTACTTCTTTTGCATTTTCTGCCACTTTTCGCCCATATAAGCTGTCTTTTGCCATTAAATGCCACTTTTGTCCAAGTTTTGCCACCTTTTTACAGCTTTATGTCTATTTTTGCCACCTTTGTGGTACTTTCTTGCCTATTTTAGTCACTTTTCACTCATTTTTCGCTATTTTTTGCCACTTTAATCAATTTTGCCCTCTGTAACTCCTTTTTTTTTGTCACTTCTCACCTATTTTTGCCTGTTTCTGCCCATTTTTCCAAGTTTTTCTCCCCATTTTTGCAACGTCTCAACCATTTTTGCCACTTCTTTTTGCCACTTTTCACCTATTTTTGCCACTTTTGTCCTGCCTATTGCTATTTTTCACCTTTTTTGACATTTTCTGTCCCTTTAGCCCATATAAGCTGTCTTTTGCCATTAAATGCCCCTTTTATCCCCATTTTTGGCACTTTTTTTTTTTTTTTACAGCTTTTTGCCTACTTTTACCAACTTTATGCTTCTTTTTGCCTGTTTTAGTCACTTTTCACTGTTTTTTGCTAGTTTTTGCCACTTTTAACCAATTTTGCCCCCCTGTAACTCATTTTTTTTGGTCACTTCTCACCCATTTTTGCCTGTCTCTGCCCGTTTTTGCTGCTTTTCCTCCCCATTTTTGCTGCTTTATGGCCATTTTAGCCACTTTTAACTTATTTTTACTGCCACTAACCTTTGTTTGCCATTTTTCACCACTTAGATTGTGGCTCTTGTGAAAGTAATTTTTTTACTATTTGGCTCTCTGGTTGAGCAGGGTTTTGTAACATTGACTCAGAGCCTCCTCTACCGCTCCAACACCAGAACCAACACCACTTTAATGATGAACAGAGGCATGCTGGGAATGTTTCCCTGTAGGAAGAAAACAAAGAGAATAAGCAGAGCATCTGAAACTGCTGTTAGCACGTACACAAAACATTTAACACCTCCTGTTTACAACCCAGAGAGAGAGGAGGGGGCGGGGTTATAGATCTACTAATGCAGAAGCCCCCAAATAAAGGCTCTTCATCAGTCACTGTTATTTAGATTAAATTTCATACAGGTGTAAACTCAGAGTCTTTACAGGAGATCAAAACAGAAACAAAAGTATGCAAATGAGACAGAAAATCCAGACATACCAATCCTGGACCCTGGACTGGTCTGAACAGGATTCACTGCTGCACTAAAGTTGGGGTCTGCTATAAGGGACCAAACTCAAATCCAGAGAGGACTCTGCACAGACAGACTACCAGGGAAAGACTGGAGAGAACGTCAGTGTTTTTAGGTGACTTTAAAGATCTCACAGGTTCTACAGGTCAGCTGACAGTTTGTTCTAGAGTGGTGGGTCGTGATCCAGAAGTGGGTCGCAAAGCTGTTTCCAGTGGGTCGCGACAAATGTCTGCGAAAGAATGGCGGAGAATGTTCTAGAAGCACTGCAGTTAGTCATCATGCATGCATACGTGTTATTTTACTGTTTCATCATAATAATGGGTAAATGTAAATGTTTTCTCAATATTTCCACTAATTTGTCTCCTGTTCTTGCAGAAACATTTTAGCTTCTCCAGTGATAACGAGGGAATTTCTCAACATTTTCTGAAATTACAAACAAAACAGGTTTTCATGGGGGAGTGCGGTATAACATGTGTTTCATGTCTTTTTTTTGCAGTGATTTATTTTGTTCTATCTAAAATTAAAAATTGTGAAGTTATTCTTTAAATGAGTTATGACATAGTTATGACCACTGGTTTGTTTGTTCAGTTTAGTTTTTTATTTTCCAAAAATGCTTCGTTTTAGTTTAGCTTTCATTCGTTTTAGTTTTTTTATGGATAGATTTTGGGGTGCAATGAGCATCATACATTTTTAAAAACACATTCAAACAGGCTACTCTTCAGTTATCATTTATTTATTTAATGATGATGTTTGAATACAACTCCAGATATAAAACTACCACTGCGTGAAGTCTTAACCAACCACATCAGGCCATTTTACACTCCCCAGACTTGGGTGCAGGGCCATTTCTAGCTGTGTTGAGGCCATATGCAAGAAGCTGTTTTGGAGCCCCTTGTTTGCTGGCTGAATGGAGAGATTTTTTATCCGTTAGATGATCCACAAACACGCCACAATCTATAACACTTCATGAGCAAGACAGGCAAGTCAAGATAACATCTCATATCAAACTATTCATGCTCTTAACCTAAGCTTTACTACATAGAAAACTTAACTCAGCGGTAGGAATGGAGGCAGGATTATTCAAACTAGAAAGCTGTTTGTCACAATCAATATTCTAATAAATGTGGCAAAGAGGGAGGCTGCAACTAACTCACTTGAGTTAGCAGTAATCCCCTACCACAATAGTCGGAAATATTCAACAATAGGCCTGATATTTATCAGTCACCTAATAAACAACTATTGCTTATGATTTAAGGCCTTTAAAATGCACACTAAACTTCATAAATTAATCTTATGTGATCTTAAAGTTGTGTTAAGTGGCAAGTATCTGAGAAATAACTTCTACTGGACAATGGCATAGCAGACATCTGCACAACACCTTCAGTTTATCACTGCGGCTTATTTTATTCTGACATATTTTTAAGCATATAAGGGATAAAGACAGATCATTTTAATTCTCCTCAGGTGAGAATGAACATTCAGCTTTGGGGCCCCTTAGTAGTTTCTGGGGCCCGATGCATTTGCATAGTCCGCATACAGCAAGAAACGGCCCTGCTTGGGTGTCGGAGCCAGTCAGTATGATTGCGTCAAAAACTAAAGCTAAGGAGATTTTGTCTCCATTTTTATTTTATTTTAGTTAATTTTGTAAGCGCACTATACTGTTTTAGTTAGTTAGTTTTTGTTTTTTGGTAAAGCTTAGTTTTTATTTAGTTTCAGTTAACTAAATTGATTTTTGAATTTCAGTTTTAGTTGTTTAGTTTTAGTTAACTATAATGACCTTGCTGAGGGCTCTGATTGGATGGTAGTCAGTGAGATGGTTAGGCAGATATTGGGGGGCCATACCGTTCAGAGATTTAGAGATAAGGAGTCATATTTCTAAATTAGTTCTGTATTGAACTAGAAGCCGATGAAGACGTTTCAGCGTTGGTGTGATCCGTACCGCTTAAAATGCAGTTATTGGTATCGGTGAGTACACGAGTTTATGCACCGATCCGTGCTGTTTGGTTAAGCTTTATATTTTGCTTCGTCTAGCCATGCTAACTGTTCGCGCTATAAACTGGAAATCAATTCTTCTTTGCTACTGGAGAACACTAAACTTGCAAAGCAGATGGATACGCCCGTTTCCTTGTTTTTCATTGGTGAATCCATCTTGCAAAGCTCCCATCTGAACCGTTTGGACCCGGTTAGAAAGTGCCAGGACCAATCAGCGACGAGGGGCAGTACTGTCAGGCGCAGCAGAGTCGTGACGTAAACAAGCAGCAGCAAGAGCTGGTGCAGTTATAGAGGAAGAGATTAGCATGGATGCTGCTAAAGCGCCAGTTTTATCAGAACTTGACATTTCTTCGTTAAAAGAAGAACAAAGAACAGCAGTGAATTGTTTTCTTTTCAAAAACGACAAAGTTGAGTACTTACATGTCTGTAGTCGCCATGTTTCATGTTATTCCTCAGTAGCTGCGCACACGCAGTTTGTTAGCGGCTACGTCACATGTTGCTCTGATTGGCCCGTAGAGATGTGACAGACAGAACATTCACCCAATCATACTCCGTTTTTTTTTTTTCCATCTGGCGTGTCAGGTTAGACCGGCGCTTGAACACGACAAGAAGTGCCACAGTTTATCAAAAGTTAAATAACTTTTGAACCATAAATCGTCGCCTCTTACTTGTTTTTCCTCTTGAAGCTAGCTGTTGTGCCTTCCCAATGACAATGATGCCTTTGAATTCTGTGCGGCAGCATTTTGCTAATTTATTAAAATCTATGTAATCTCGTCGTTTGAGCTTTTTATTCCAAAAACGTGCACAGTCCTTGTCTACTGTATTGAATGACATAGAGACTTGCCTCTGGCAACATGGCGGCGATGTCAGCGTCCAGCCAGCCAATCTCCTGTCGCATATTTTGTCTGTGCAAAGTGATTCTTGAATTTGAATCATAAATCAATTAAGTAAAATTAATGTTATGTTATCGCTGTGCTTGTTAGTCCAAAAGCTCACATATTTTTTGTCAACTTTCCTTATGTGATGAACTTGCCTATTTTAATATGGTGCCGACACACGAAGAAAACAACGAAGAAGACATTCAGTTCAAGTGACTTCCGGTATTAGAAGACGAGATATGGCGGCACTCGTCCAACTTCCGGTGTGAGGTGGAAGTCCTCGGCTGCATCCAGGTACCTCTCTTACATTGTCATGCTCAGCAGTGAACCGTACGTGCACGTGAGCCATGCTGCATGCACAGAGTGTGGCGCGGCGAAGACTCTGCACTGTGACTGAGCTTCAGACACTTACGCTACAGGAGATGGAGCATTGAATCTTTCAGGTGAAACATTTGTTTCCCTCCACCTTCTATCCACATAGGATCTATATTTATCCCTATGGATCTGCACGCTCCCATTGTGTCCCTAATTATGTCTAATTTAATATCCTGGCAAGTGTGTGATTGAAAAGACTAACATGAAAAGGAAATACGAGTGTTTATAGTGGATATAGAACATGCTCAAAAGTCTTTGCACCCACTAATAAAGCACAGAAAGGTACGACGGAGTATTAGGGCCACACAAAGAGAAAAAAAAACAAAAGAACAATTTTTTTTTGATATTACAAGAATAAAGTCATAATATTACGAGAATAAAGTCGTAATGTTATAAGGAAAAAACTCTTAATATTACAAGAAAAAAGTTGAAATATTTTGAGAATAAAGTTGTAATATTACGATAAAAAGTCATGATATTACGAGAATAAAGTTGTAATATTACAAGAAAGACAGTCTGCCACGGCCCCGTGGATCTTGGACGGAGTACTGTCCTGATTCTGATAATAATTTGATGCTGATGTGCCAAAAGATGAAGTATTTCCTTATTTGTGAAACCGATACTAAAGTTTAGCTTCACAAGATGCTCTTCATTGCTCATTTCAATGGAGATGGCATCCTGGCAGACTTTCTTTCTTGTAATATTTTATTCTCGTAATATTACAACTTTTTTTCCTCATAATATTAAGACTTTATTCTCGTAAATTGCGGGTTTTTTTCTCGTAATATTACGACTTTTTTCTCGTAATATATGACATTATTCCCGTGAATTACGATTTTTTTTTCTCCTAATATTACAATTTTTTTCTCATAATATTACAACTTTATTCTCGTTATATTATAACTTTATTCTTGTAATATTATGAATTTTTTGTCGTAATATTATGACTTAATAATCGTAATATTATGACTTTATTCTTGTAATGTCTAAAAATAAAATTATCATTATTATTATTATTTTTCTCTCTTTGTGTGGCCCTTATACTCCATCGCAGAAAGGGAAAGCGGCAGTCAGGTTAAATGTTTTCAGCTCTAGCTGAGTGAAATGAAATATATAAAAATATAATTAAATAATTAAATGTGTCATTAATTATTTGAAATGTGAAATAAATCAACAAATATATAAATAAATATATAATTATTTAATGAATTAAACGCATATGTTATTAAATGATTAAATAATTAAATTGGTCATTTATTTTTTTAAGATTGGTAATAAATAAATAATGATGAAATACATAAATAATTAAATAAATGTTTAAATAATTATTTAAAATGTTCATTCATTCTATGTAAAAACACATCTACTTATTTCAGTATTTATTTAATTATTTCAGTATTTACTTAATTATTTCATGGTTCCTGCTCCAGCAGTGCATCATGAAATAATTTTATCTGTCATCCTCTCCCATCAAACTCAGTGGGCGGGACTAACGCTGAACTGTCACAAACCATTGCTTTGGTCTGCGGGGTTGCCAGACGAGGGCGTTTCCCACCAAACAAACAAACAACCAAACATGGCAGCATTCACTGAGGCTCTGCATGAGCTTTTCCATGAGTTGATAACAGATATTTTAGTCCTGGCAGAGAATGTTGACGCTGGAATTTCAGACCCTGAACATGTGGCTAGCTAAGCAGAGGGATTTATTGAAGTTCTTGGAGTTATTTCTGCTCTGTCTGACCAAGATATTGACCGAAGAGTGTTTGCAAACTTATTAAATTACTTTGTAATTTACTTTCCAAATGATGAATTTGTACGTGTTGATGACTCAGTATGCATAATTGTTGTTTTTAGGCTGTAAAATGGCAACAGATTATACGATATCTGATCTGACACTGGAGTTATTTCAGCTGACCTGGGATCAGCAGCCCTGTGAGGAGAGAGAGAGAGAGAGAGAGAGAGAGAGAGAGGTTCATAGCGGAGAATTATCGCTCACAGCATAATCTGGAGCCTGATCAGAGTTCCAAGCACTTCTGCTGAATTAAAACCCAGACTCTTTAGCTCAAATGAGCCCCTACAGTCATTCCTCTGTGTGTCCGGACACTATCTGAATTCCTCTTGCAGTCCTTTATGTGCTATGAACTGTACTATTTCTATGTGTAATTCTGGATGCCTGCTGCACCAACAAGCTCTCATGTCCCAGGACAGCCTGTGTCCAGACCACGATTAAAATGTTCAGTTAAAAGTTTGGGTTTTTTTGACGAGAGCAATTTTTTTTTTTTTTTTTAGATTTTATTTTTTGGCCTTTTTGTGCCTTTATTAGATAGAGGAGGACAGTGGATAGACTTGGAAACAGGGAAGGGGGCAGGGAGAGACATGTGGGGTATGGTGCCATAGGCCAGACTCGAACCCTCGCCGCCCATACATGGTGCACGCCTTAAAAACTCAACTACTGGGGTGACCTATGACGAGAGTAATTTTAACCCTCTGATGAGAGCTGGAGGTGAAAACACCTAAGGATTAATAAACGATGTTCCGTTCAAACGTCAGCGATGAAGATCACATTTTCACTTCTTGGTGACATGAAATAGAATTAGAGGTAAGTTAATTCAGTGGATGATAGTTTGGCATTTTAATTTGATAATAAGAGAGGTTAAATCAGCCGTGAGATTAACCCCGGCCAGTGTTGCCAACTTAGCGACTTTGTCGCTATAGTTAGCGAGTTTTCAGACCCCTCTAGCGACTCTTTTCAAAAAAGCAACTAGCGACAAATCTAGCAACTTTCTGTGGTGTTACTGGAAACTTAAAGCTAAAGCATGTAACGTTGTTGCTCCTCTCCGTGGGCCCCTCCCCGTCCCAAAGCACTCATAGGCAGCACAGTCCTCACAGGAGTCTGTCTCAGCTGCAGTCGGAGCAGGAGATTTCACGTATTCACGTATTTGGCACTCTCCTTTATGCACGGAGGATGAAAGGTGTTTGTTATCCTGTGAGCTGCTGGTTGTGACTCAATCAAGGGAAGAAGCTTTATTTCACAAACTAAAAAACCTCTCACAGTCATTAAAGCCTGATTTTGCCAGAAACTGGGTAGAAATGTGAACTGGACTGGGATCTTGCTTGTCTGTAGCATGCGGCTATGTGTGCTCTCTGTGCTCTCAGGCGGCTTCCTCTTGTTGTTACTTCACGTTACTTCACATTCCCGCGCTTGTGCTCCTTCATTTGCATTCATGCTGTGCCTACGCCCACCTGATCCTTCTGTGCTGGGACCGCGAAGCATGCCGCGCTGAAGCATGATTGCGATTGCACTCACACTGGCCAAACGTACCGGACTTTAGGCTGAAACGGGCCCAGGCACGTTACGGATGGCCTAGTGTGAATACACCCTTAGAAGAAGTTCTTCAGTGCTTCTTCTGGTCTGTGTGTGTCCCGTACCCGGCCGCAACACACACACGGACCAGGAGAAGCGCTGAAGAACTTCTTCTAAGTTTGCGAACATTCTTTGGTCAATATCTTGGTCAGACAGAGCAGAAATAACTCCAAGAACTTCATTAAATCCCTCTGCTTTGCTAGCCACATGTTCAGGGTCCGAAATTCCAGCGTCAACATTCTCTGCCAGGACTAAAATATCTGTTATCAACTCACAGGAAAGCTCATGCAGATCCTCAGAGTTTGCTGCTAGTGGTGGGCGTATCGATCCTGAAGTATCTTTATTTACAAAGTACTCATTTGGTATCAAGTACTTTTTAAAAGTAGTAGAATATTAAATGAGTACTTTCAATAAACCTTTTAACCATGCACCCCATCTGTTTGTTTGCAGTCGCTCTCGTCTGTCTGTTGTGCCTAAAGTCCGCTGCTGCACTGTTTTCCGTGTCACGTGACTTTGGCAACCAATCAGATAGAGCAAACGTGCACATACACACTCAAGGCACCAGCGCACACACGGTTATTCAGAGTCCTCATGTCTGTATCAAACTGGAGAGAACGGCAGAAATAAACTGCTGCAGCTTTGTGGTATAACTTTCCACAAAAATGCAAAGGTGAGTCAGCATTTCCAGCGTCTGAAAAGTTTTTATCTTAAAAGTAATAAAAAACTGACACATGAAGAAGATGTTAGAGTCATGTCTAATCTGCACCGCTCACTTTCCAACTAAAGACATTGATGGTGTTTTTCATTGAGCCAAAGCCACAGCTAGTGCTGTTAGTCATAAAAACAGGAAAGAAAGAAGTTCTGTATCTGACTCTGATGCATGTGTGATTAATTTTCATTGACTTTGAGAGTGTACTTATAAATCTGTTCCTCTTTATTACTGTTTACTAGTTTTTCTACTATAATTTGACTGCCTTTTCCAAAAATTTATAAAGTTTTTTGCGGCATTTTGTCAAACCACACATTGGCGGATTAATTAACTGATTTAAACAGAATAACTGTTGGGTACAGTGGGGAAACAAAATAAATGAAAACAAGTCCCATATTACAAAAAATACATAAGTTAAAATCCTGATATGAAATATGTTTCACCCCGAATACTTAGTTCATAGTTAAAGATAACTCGGAAAAGAATTAGTTCTGTTTATTAAGACTGATAAATAAATGATAGATTATGTTTTTTGAGTTTTTATTGGCTTTATTCATATCAATTTAATAATTATGTATACTGCTTCTTTTATAAGTCAAAAGTATCAGTATCGGTGATTCTGGTCCTGTATTTACTTGCTATCGGATCGATATCAAATTTTGCAGTATCACCCACCACTAATAGATTGGTGCAGTCGTGACGTAATTTTGTAGGCAAACCCGGAAGTTAGTGTAGCATGGGTTCCCTTGTCTTTGAGCCTATGGGATTTTTCAATGGGTTTTTGGATTATTGCTGAAAATAAGCTCTGTGTCCAATAAAAGTTTATGAAACGCACATGTGTTGTTCATGAAGATAATCCTCATAAACTGATACTATAAGAATTGTATCTGGTTCGTTAATATAAAAAGCCAACGTCAGGCTATATTGAACTACAACACAGTCGACTGAATTTACGTCATCACACACACATACAAGTGAATGGCTCAGTTGCCGCGCTTCGGATGATGACGTATGTAGTCCTTGTTAGCTATCTTTTAGCAACCGCCTTTATTAAGACTCGAAAAGACACATAATTCAAGGTTGGGGTATGTTTCAAATGTATTTTATGTCGTTGGATTAAACGTTAAACTCTCCTGAACTTTTGTTCACCACAGACCTTATTTCAGGCATTTAACCAAAAACACATTAAAAATTCCCATAGACTTTCAGACGAGGGAACCAGAAGTGCTAAAATGCTAAGTTACTTCCGCGTTTTAGGACTCATTCCTGCACCACTCTATTGCTGCCATGTTTGGTTGTTTGTTTGGTGGGAAACCTCCTAGTCTGGCAACCCTGCAGATCAAAGCAATAGATACAGTCGGCCTCGTGTCACAGTTGCGTCAGAGATGGGGGCGAGGCATTTCGAGGGGGAAAACAATCCTTTCCCCCTCGCCCGCAGCAATGTCAGCCCGCGGATTCTAAATTCTGGTATGCTAACCGCTAAAATGTCATACATTCATTCCTTACAGCAAATTGACAGAGACAGAAACATTAAGAAATTACTCTAAAAGGATCCGATTCTTGTCCGTACCTTATTAAAGAGTGGACAAATGATCCTATTCAATGGCCTGTTGTTTCGTTCCCTGACATCTTCTGCTACCTGGTTGAATCACCCAGTAAGAGGCAAAATTAGGTTTACTGATGAATTAAACCTGTCACAATTTCAATGTCTGACAAGGAAATGAGTAACCTGACACGCCAGATGTGTTTGTTTCACACATCCATCTGGGAAAGCTTCAATAGGAAACGTTTGAGAAAAGGCAGAGGATTTGAAAAATCCTTGGAGTATGATAGGGTCAACGTTCTGTCTGTCACATCTCTACGGGCCAATCAGAGCAACAAAGCACGTGACGTAACCGCTATTGAGCTGTGTGTGCGCAGCTACTGAAGAATAACGCGAAACATGGCGACTACAGACATGTCAGTCCTCAACTTTTTCATTTTTGAAAAGAAAACAACTCACTGCTGTTCTTTGTTCTTCTTTTAACCAAGAAATGTCAAGTTCTGATAAAACTGGCGCTTCAGCAGCATCCACACTAATCTCTTCCTCCATAACTGCACCAGCTCTTGCTGCTGCTTGTTTACATCACAACTCTGCTGCGTCTGAAAGTATTGCCCCTCATCGCTGATTGGTCCTGTCACTTTCTAACCAGACCCAATCGGTTCAGATGGGAGCTTTGCAAGATGGATTCGCCAGTGAGTATTTTTTGTGCACAAGGGTACACAACAGTTGCCCGGCATTGTGGAAAGTGGTTTGTGTCGGACGTTTCGTGGGCGTTCCTCTCTATGCCGACTGTATCTATGGTTTGTCACAGTTCAGCGTTAGTCCCGCCCACTGAGTTTGATGGGAGAGGATGACAGATAAAATTATTTCATGATGCACTGCTGGAGCAGGAACCATGAAATAATTAGATAAATAGTGAAATAAGTAGATGTGTTTTAACATAGAATGAATGAATGAACGTTTAAAAAAATTATTTAAACATTTAATTATCTATGTATTTCATAAATTATTTTTTATTTATAACCAATTTTAAATAATCAATGACACATTTAATTAATTATTTAATTACATATGCATTTAATTAATTAAATAATGATATATTTGTTTTGTATATATATATATTTATTTGTTGTTTTATTTCCAATATTAAATAAGTAATGAAACATTTAATTATTTAATCAATTATATATTTATATATTTCATTTTGGCACTTTCAGTCCTCCTCAGAAACGGTCTCTGATTTTAATTATTTGTTAAATAGTTCATAATTGGGTTAGTGCTGTCGCCTCACAGAAAGAAGGTTCCTGGTTCGCTTCCTGGACAGGGCCTTTCTGTGTGGAGTTTTCATGTTCTCCCTGTGCATACGTGGGATTTCTCTGAGTACATCAGCTTTCTCCCACCACCAAAGACCTGCTGATTGGGTTACTTGGTGACTCCACTGTACATTTGGAAAAGGTTATAATGTACTATGGATATTTTGAGTCAGCGTTGGTCTAAATATGTTTATGATGAGCCAGGGTTGATCTATATGTGTTTATTTTAAGTCAGCATTGGTCTATATATGTATATGATGAGTCAGCTTTGGTCTAAATGTGTTTATGATGAGCCAGGGTTGATCTATATGTGTTTATTTTAAGTCAGCATTGGTCTAAATATGTTTATGATGAGTCAGCATTGGTCTAAATATGTTTATGATGAGTCAGCATTGGTCTAAATATGTTTATGAGTCAGCTTTGGTCTAAATGTGTTTATGATGAGCCAGGGTTGATCTATATGTGTTTATTTTAAGTCAGCATTGGTCTAAATATGTTTATGATGGGTCAGCATTGGTCTAAATATGTTTATGATGGGTCAGCATTGGTCTAAATATGTTTATGATGAGTCAGCATTGGTCTAAATGTGTTTATGATGAGTCAGCATTGGTCTAAATATGTTTATGATGAGTCAGCATTGGTCTAAATGTGTTTATGATGAGTCAGCATTGGTCTAAATATGTTTATTTTAAGTCAGCGTTGGTCTAAATGTGTTTATGATGAGTCAGCATTGGTCTAAATATGTTTATGATGAGTCAGCATTGGTCTAAATGTGTTTATGATGAGTCAGCATTGGTCTAAATATGTTTATTTTAAGTCAGCGTTGGTCTAAATGTGTTTATGATGAGTCAGCATTGGTCTAAATATGTTTATGATGAGTCAGCATTGGTCTAAATGTGTTTATGATGAGTCAGCATTGGTCTAAATATGTTTATGATGAGTCAGCATTGGTCTAAATGTGTTTATGATGAGTCAGCTTTGGTCTAAATATGTTTATGATGAGTCAGCATTAGTCTAAATATGTTTATGATGAGTCAGCATTGGTCTTAATATGTTTATGATGGGTCAGCTTTGGTCTAAATATGTTTATGATGAGTCAGCATTGGTCTAAATATGTTTATGATGGGTCAGCTTTGGTCTAAATATGTTTATGATGAGTCAGCATTGGTCTAAATGTGTTTATGATGAGTCAGCATTGGTCTAAATATGTTTATTTTAAGTCAGCGTTGGTCTAAATGTGTTTATGATGAGTCAGCATTGGTCTTAATATGTTTATGATGAGTCAGCTTTGGTCTAAATATGTTTATGATGAGTCAGCATTGGTCTAAATATGTTTATGATGAGTCAGCATTGGTCTAAATGTGTTTATGATGAGTCAGCATTGGTCTTAATATGTTTATGATGAGTCAGCTTTGGTCTAAATATGTTTATGATGAGTCAGCATTGGTCTAAATATGTTTATGATGGGTCAGCTTTGGTCTAAATGTGTTTATGATGAGTCAGCATTGGTCTAAATGTGTTTATGATGAGTCAGCATTGGTCTAAATATGTTTATGATGAGTCAGCTTTGGTCCATACTTGTTTATGATGAGTCAGCGTTGGTCTAGACATGTTTGTGATGAGTCAGCATTGGTCCATACTTGTTTATGATGAGTCAGCATTGGTCTAAATATGTTTATGATGAGTCAGCATTGGTCTTAATATGTTTATGATGAGTCAGCTTTGGTCTAAATATGTTTATGATGAGTCAGCATTAGTCTAAATATGTTTATGATGAGTCAGCATTGGTCTAAATGTGTTTATGATGAGTCAGCATTGGTCTTAATATGTTTATGATGAGTCAGCTTTGGTCTAAATATGTTTATGATGAGTCAGCATTGGTCTAAATATGTTTATGATGGGTCAGCTTTGGTCTAAATGTGTTTATGATGAGTCAGCATTGGTCTAAATGTGTTTATGATGAGTCAGCATTGGTCTAAATATGTTTATGATGAGTCAGCTTTGGTCCATACTTGTTTATGATGAGTCAGCGTTGGTCTAGACATGTTTGTGATGAGTCAGCATTGGTCCATACTTGTTTATGATGAGTCAGCGTTGGTCTAAATGTGTTTATTTTGACACAGAAATTTTGAGTTTCTTTTGTTCAGACATAAGGTGAAAATAACGATTTGACAGCCGGCAAATGCGGCACGCCCAGCAGCGCTGCCAGATTCGCCAGGCCAGCCACGCCCATGCCGTAATGGCATGTCGTGGCGGGCCCAAACGAAACCAACCGCTCCGCCAAGCACACCGCGGCCCGGCCGTCCCTTTTCCTCTGGAGTAGAGTGTCCCAGGTGTGGGAAAGCATGAAGCCTCCTTTGTCCCTGTTTAAGACCCTCTCAGCACGTCTCCTAATCCCCATAGCCTCTTTAATCCAACGTTTGAGTTTGTTTTCCTTGACTACTGGTGCCGCGGTGCACTTGGCGGAGCGGTTGGTTTCATTTGGGCTGCCACAACATGCCATTACGGCATGGGCGTGGCTGGCCCGGCGGATCTGGCAGCGCCGCTGGGTGTGCCACGTTTGCCAGCTGTCAAAATCTGCCAGCTGACACGTCACATGGCGTCAGTGAGACGCTTCTGAAGAAGGCGAGAGCCGCTCGCCGAAACTGTCAAGATAAAAATCTAACATCGTTATTTTCACCTTATGTCTGAACAAAAGAAACTCAAAATTCCTGTATCAATAAGAAGACATGATGAACATTTCTGAGCTATTAAGAGGTGTTTATTTTGAGTCAGCGTTTATCCTGATATGTTTAATTTGAGTCAGCGTTGGTCTAAAGCTGTTTGTTGGAAATTATCTATTGCTAGTGAAATGGCAGCATCTGGTGGTTATGAATCCAACTGCAGTGTCATCTCTGGCAGGAGTTGTAATTGCCAACAGGTGTGCTGGGAACACAGGTATGCCTGCAGCTGTTATTTTAAACACCAAATCAGACATGAGGAGATCTCACTTACCTCATCCACCATGCATCCCTGAGAATGTAAGACTGATTGTTTATCCCTGTTTAACAGCATTTTCTTTGATCTGATTGTGTGGATGATGAATCCTGGCAATTAACTGGCAGTAATGTAATGTTAACCTTTATATTATCTTTAAACGTGTCTATCATGAGTCAGCGATCTTCTAAACGTGTCTATCATGAGTCAGCGATCTTTAAACGTGTCTATCATGAGTCAGTGATCTTTAAACGTGTCTATCATGAGTCAGCGATCTTTAAACGTGTCTATCATGAGTCAGTGATCTTTAAACGTGTCTTTCATGAGTCAGCGATCTTCTAAACGTGTCTATCATGAGTCAGTTATCTTTAAACGTGTCTATCATGAGTCAGTTATCTTTAAACGTGTCTATCATGAGTCAGTGATCTTTAAACGTGTCTATCATGAGTCAGGGATCTTTAAACGTGTCTATCATGAGTCAGTTATCTTTAAACGTGTCTATCATGAGTCAGGGATCTTTAAACGTGTCTATCATGAGTCAGTTATCTTTAAACGTGTCTATCATGAGTCAGTGATCTTTAAACGTGTCTATCATGAGTCAGGGATCTTTAAACGTGTCTATCATGAGTCAGCGATCTTTAAACGTGTCTATCATGAGTCAGGGATCTTTAAACGTGTCTATCGTGAGTCAGTTATCTTTAAACGTGTCTATCATGAGTCAGGGATCTTTAAACGTGTCTATCATGAGTCAGTTATCTTTAAACGTGTCTATCATGAGTCAGTGATCTTTAAACGTGTCTATCATGAGTCAGGGATCTTTAAACGTGTCTATCATGAGTCAGCGATCTTTAAACGTGTCTATCATGAGTCAGGGATCTTTAAACGTGTCTATCGTGAGTCAGTTATCTTTAAACGTGTCTATCATGAGTCAGGGATCTTTAAACGTGTCTATCATGAGTCAGCGATCTTTAAACGTGTCTATCGTGAGTCAGCGATCTTTAAACGTGTCTATCATGAGTCAGGGATCTTTAAACGTGTCTATCGTGAGTCAGCGATCTTTAAACGTGTCTATCGTGAGTCAGCGATCTTAAAACGTGTCTATCATGAGTCAGCGATCTCTAAACGTGTCTATCATGAGTCAGCGATCTTTAAACGTGTCTATCATGAGTCAGCGATCTTTAAACGTGTCTATCGTGAGTCAGGGATCTTTAAACGTGTCTATCATGAGTCAGGGATCTTTAAACGTGTCTATCATGAGTCAGTTATCTTTAAACGTGTCTATCATAAGTCAGCGATCTTTAAACGTGTCTATCGTGAGTCAGCGATCTTTAAACGTGTCTATCGTGAGTCAGCGATCTTTAAACGTGTCTATCATGAGTCAGCGATCTTTAAACGTGTCTATCATGAGTCAGCGATCTTTAAACGTGTCTATCATGAGTCAGCGATCTTTAAACGTGTCTATCATGAGTCAGCGATCTTTAAACGTGTCTATCATGAGTCAGCGATCTTTAAACGTGTCTATCATGAGTCAGCGATCTTTAAACGTGTCTATCATGAGTCAGCGATCTTTAAACGTGTCTATCATGAGTCAGCGATCTTTAAACGTGTCTATCATGAGTCAGCGATCTTTAAACGTGTCTATCATGAGTCAGCGATCTTTAAACGTGTCTATCATGAGTCAGCGATCTTTAAACGTGTCTATCATGAGTCAGGGATCTTTAAACGTGTCTATCATGAGTCAGTGATCTTTAAACGTGTCTATCATGAGTCAGCGATCTTTAAACGTGTCTATCATGAGTCAGCGATCTTTAAACGTGTCTATCATGAGTCAGTGATCTTTAAACGTGTCTATCATGAGTCAGCGATCTTTAAACGTGTCTATCATGAGTCAGGGATCTTTAAACGTGTCTATCATGAGTCAGTTATCTTTAAACGTGTCTATCATGAGTCAGGGATCTTTAAACGTGTCTATCATGAGTCAGCGATCTTTAAACGTGTCTATCATGAGTCAGCGATCTTTAAACGTGTCTATCATGAGTCAGGGATCTTTAAACGTGTCTATCATGAGTCAGCGATCTTTAAACGTGTCTATCATGAGTCAGCGATCTTTAAACGTGTCTATCATGAGTCAGCGATCTTTAAAAGTGTCTATCATGAGTCAGCGATCTTTAAACGTGTCTATCATGAGTCAGGGATCTTTAAACGTGTCTATCATGAGTCAGTGATCTTTAAACGTGTCTATCATGAGTCAGCGATCTTTAAACGTGTCTATCATGAGTCAGTTATCTTTAAACGTGTCTATCATGAGTCAGTTATCTTTAAACGTGTCTATCATGAGTCAGCGATCTTTAAACGTGTCTATCATGAGTCAGGGATCTTTAAACGTGTCTATCATGAGTCAGGGATCTTTAAACGTGTCTATCATGAGTCAGGGATCTTTAAACGTGTCTATCATGAGTCAGTGATCTTTAAACGTGTCTATCATGAGTCAGTGATCTTTAAACGTGTCTATCATGAGTCAGTGATCTTTAAACGTGTCTATCATGAGTCAGTGATCTTTAAACGTGTCTATCATGAGTCAGTGATCTTTAAACGTGTCTATCATGAGTCAGCGATCTTTAAACGTGTTTATCATGAGTCAGCGTTCATTAATTGTGTCTATTATGAGTGTCAGCCTGTTAGGACTTTAGATAACTTTCATAAAGTCAGTCTCTGATATTACCTCAGTATTACCACTGGCTCTCAGCTGTCATTTAAATGGACTTATGTCATTCTAGTCATTCACCTTTATTTTCTATCTCCTCTTTATTATTATCATATCATATCATATTATTTTTGGCCCCTCTCCTCATTTTAATGTCCATTGTTGTTGTTTTCATGTGCATTTCATTTCCTGACTTCAGAGCGGCCATCGGACGGGCGGACAGACGGGTTATGCAGGCAGATAGATAAGCAGACAGACAGGTCGCACACGGTACGGCTGCACGCTCATGGAAATGGACCGCAGTGAGTTATACAACCGCAGGAGACACAATCTGGTTTTGATGAAGAGATTTGACAGCAAAAATCAAACCTACACAGTCGGACTACTTTATAAAGTATATGATATTCCTGGACATAAAAATTATTAAAGAACTTTATTGTCTGGGTTTAAATCTGAGCTGTGAGGACATTTAGAAGCAGTAAAACTAAAAATATCGTTGTGATAGCTTTAAATATCATTCTTTTTAAATCCATGTTATTTCCACAGACTAACTAGATTCCAGAAAGAGATTAAATGCCTGGGCTAAAAGTAAAGACAAAAATGTGAGGACTTTTTATGGACTAAAACTAGACTAACAGTGTAACAGGTAGAAATGACTGAACTGTGACTAAAACTAAGAGGCATTGAATTTAAAGACTGAGACTAAAATTTTTAATAACTGTCCAGATTAATTGAGTTGGTCCGTTACAGCTCATAGTTCATGTTAAAGCTCTAGACAGTCTGACAGAGACGCTCTGTTGAGTGAGGACACTCGCTTTATGTTACTGTTATTACAGAGATCAGAATGAGCTGAGCAGGTAAGATTAAAGGTGGTTTTGTGTTGCAACAGAGGACCTATTTGCAGGCACAAATCCTGCACTGTGTGCACTAACATCTTGGTGCCGTGTTTCCAAAACTCTTCTTGCTGGTGAACCACTTTTTACAAGGTACAAGCCATCACAACCCAACCAAAGAAGCTCAGCATTAGTTAATGCAGGACATGGGAGTCATACACTCTGCCATGATCAGCTGACAGCCAGCTGATCCTAATTATCACCGTCCCACTCCCACAGCCAATCACAGCTCTCTCTCTCAAATGAGCGGTGTATTGAAAAAATGACGTCTCTCTCACTTATGCCTGCTAGCATGGATGTTAATGCACAACTCAGCTGCTGCTAAAGGCAAAGCCTCACCTCCTCCACCCCAGCCTCCTCCTTTATAGACTAAAGCTTCACCTCCTCCACCCCAGCCTCCTCCTTCATAGACTAAAGGCCCACCTCCTCCACCCCAGCCTCCTCTTTTATAGACTAAAGCCTCACCTCCTCCACCCCAGCCTCCTCCTTTATAGACTAAAGCTTCACCTCCTCCACCCCAGCCTCCTCCTTTATAGACTAAATCTTCACCTCCTCCATCCCAGCCTCCCCCTTTATAGACTAAAGCCTCACCTCCTCCACCCCAGCCTCCTCCTTTATAGACTAAAGCTTCACCTCCTCCAACCCAGCCTCCTCCTTTATAGACTAAAGCTTCACCTCCTCCACCCCAGCCTCCTCCTTCATAGACTAAAGCTTTACATCCTCCACCCCAGCCTCCTCCTTTATAGACTAAAGCTTCACATCCTCCACCCCAGCCTCCTCCTTTATAGATTAAAGCTTCACCTCCTCCAACCCAGCCTCCTCCTTCATAGACTAAATCTTCACCTCCTCCACCCCAGCCTCCTCCTTTATAGACTAAAGCTTCACCTCCTCCACCCCAGCCTCCTCTTTTATTGACTAAAGCTTAAGGTCCTCCACCCCAGCCTCCTCCTTTATACACTTAAGCTTCACATCCTCCACCCCAGCCTCCTCCTTCATAGACTAAAGCTTCACATCCTCCACCCCAGCCTCCTCCTTCATAGACTAAAGCTTCACATCCTTCACCCCAGCCTCCTCCTTCATAGACTAAAGCTTCACCTCCTCCACCCCAGCCTCCTCTTTCATAGACTAAAGCTTCACCTCCTCCACCCCAGCCTCCTCCTTCATAGACTAAAGCTTCACATCCTTCACCCCAGCCTCCTCCTTCATAGACTAAAGCTTCACCTCCTTCACCCCAGCCTCCTCCTTCATAGACTAAAGCTTCACATCCTTCACCCCAGCCTCCTCCTTCATAGACTAAAGCTTCACCTCCTCCACCCCAGCCTCCTCCTTCATAGACTAAAGCTTTACATCCTAAACCCCAGCCTCCTCCTTCATAGACTAAAGCTTCACATCCTCCACCCCAGCCTCCTCCTTCATAGACTAAAGCTTCACATCCTCCACCCCAGCCTCCTCCTTCATAGACTAAAGCTTTACATCCTCCACCCCAGCCTCCTCCTTTATAGACTAAAGCTTCACCTCCTCCACCCCAGCCTCCTCCTTCATAGACTAAAGCTTTACATCCTCCACCCCAGCCTCCTTCTTTATAGACTAAAGCTTCACATCCTCCACCCCAGCCTCCTCCTTTATAGACTAAAGCTTCACCTCCTCCACCCCAGCCTCCTCCTTCATTGACTAAAGCTTCACCTCCTCCACCCCAGCCTCCTCCTTCATAGACTAAAGCTTTACATCCTCCACCCCAGCCTCCTCCTTTATAGACTAAAGCTTTACATCCTAAACCCCAGCCTCCTCCTTTATAGACTAAAGCTTCACATCCTCCACCCCAGCCTCCTCCTTCATAGACTAAAGCTTCACATCCTCCACCCCAGCCTCCTCCTTCATAGACTAAAGCTTCACCTCCTCCACCCCAGCCTCCTTCTGCAAGTACACTTTGCATCACTGTAATTACGTGACGTTTGTGCTATTGGAAATCTTCAAATGTTTTCTTAAAGCTGAGAAGTTCTGCTTCACAGCAAACATGTAGCTATTGCAGTAACTTCACCTTTTCTGACTTAAACTCTAAAAATCAAATTCCCTTTTTCTTTCATTTTAAACTATTTAAATTCTTTTAAATAAGTATTCTGTAAATATGGATGGCATCTTACTGACAGGACATTTTTCTGGGCCTTTTATAATTAAAGATGAAAAAGAGTCCACACAGACACTTTGAGACTTAGGTGTTAAGGGGTTGAGGAGATTGCGTCTCAGGTGTTGCCAACTTATTTGGGTGGTATAAGTGAGTTTTTAGGACTGAGATCACCTCCTGTGACTAGAGCGTCGATGACTGTGGCAGTCTGATACCATCCGAGCTAAGGGGGAGCTGATGTGTTCGCAGGGAGTACTGACACTCTGAGGCGGCTCTTTTTAGATTATTTATTTAGTGATGGTGGTGACAGCGTTTTTAGGTTCATGAGCTCCTCCAGCCTTCTCGCCGTGGTCACTCAGAGATCAGCCATCTTTAGCGACTCCTTGATGAAGTTTCTGATGAAACCAGCATTTTTAGAAACTCAGCAGAGATAAAACTGTCCACAAACTGCATTTCAGTAAGTCTAAGGAGAGGACAGGTTGATCTGTCGGATCAAGGGTCAGATCTACCATTGAATATTGAATATTTAAATGAGGTACACACAGACGCCAGCAGCTCCATCTGTAAACACAGAGATGGTTTTATGACTCAGGGTTATTTTACTGATTCAATCAGACATGGATCCTGCCATCTCTATGTAAATATCAGACTGAGGAACTGAGCATCCCTGCCCCCAGGATCCCAGGATTTTAAAGAACTGGATTTTAATTCCTTCGAAATGAAGTCTGTGTTTATTTTTCTATGAAGGGTGAACCTTCCTCTTCCTCTGCTGCAGTCAAATAAACTCTAAAATTCATGATGAGAATCTTAAGTCTAATCTAGCCACTGGGATTATTTCACATTTAAATCAGGAGGACCACACCAGACGATGGCTGATTAGGGACTGATGAGATTGTGGGGGCGTGGCCAGATTTCAGGGGTGGGGATCAAGTTGGTCTACTCTGAGATTTATTTTATTAAATTTTTATGTCAGAACTGAAATCACTGCACTTCTTTTGAGTCATGTAGGTTTTCTGATGGTGACAGATGTGTATCTGTCTTTTTACTGTGATTTTACGACTGAAAACTCAAAAGCTGACTCTTATTTTCAGCAACATCTTTTATGCGTTGGTCCTGGGGGGTGCATCTTTGACATGATGCCAGTAGAGGGCGCTCCGAGGAAAAAGGTTAGGGACCACAGCTTCAGAAGTCCTTCCTCCTTGAGTAATGTTCTTCTTTATACTTGCATCCAGATCATTTCAGTTGTTTGGACATACTGCTGTATCAGCTAACTCTGTAAACAAACTACCGGTTAGTTTGTGTCAGTAAACTGCGCTGTCATTGGCTAATGAGGATTGGGTCAGAGCAGGGATTGGATGAGGCTGTAAGTGCTGATTGATCGACAGATCTATCAGCTACTCATTGATCCAGGAGGCAGACTGTACAAAGCAGGCAGAGCTGTAGGTGGTAGCTATGTTTAATTTTACATACATATTCTGTCCAACCACACTGCGGGGGCCACAGTGTATACATTACGGCCCAGACAACTCTGTAGAGCTCCCCTAAACGTCTCGTTTTAGGCTCTCAGGACAGCTGAGCTCCTCTTAGCTCCCCGTAATTCCAACTATGATTCTAACCACATAAACAGGACTAGACCTCCATCTTTGACAGGATTCACCGTCATCCTCCTCCTGGTCAGTCCATCACAGCACACAGTTTAAGTTATATTTAATAAGCTGTTTCACTGTCACAGTTGAAAACATGACTCTGGCCCTTTAAAACAGTATATTAATTTAATGCTGTTTGAAAAACAAAAAATGAGGAAAGAAAAGTTAGTTTACTTTTTTTGGCTCACAGTTTGATCTGAACTTCCTGCAAGAACCATGCTCATCTATTCTGAGACGTTAAAGGGTGAAAAGCTTATTTATTGGTTTTGGATTTCTCATTTTAAATTAAAAAAAACTGTTGACTGCAAACAGGCCTGGCCACAGAATGGTCTGGTTGGGGCCCCTGATAAATCCAGAGAATGGCCCCTGCTAGACCCAGAGAATGGACCTCTGATAAACCCAGAGAATGGACCCCTGATAATCCCAAAATTGACCCCTGATAAACCCAGAGAATGACCCCTGATAAACCCAGAGAATGACCCCTGATAAACCCAGAGAATGACCCCTGAAAAAAACAGAGAATGGACCCTGATAATCCCAAAATTGACCTCTGATAAACCCAGAGAATGGGCCCTGATAAACCCAGAACTGACCCCTGATAAACCCAGAGAATGGACCTCTGATAAACCCAGAGAATGGACCCCTGATAAACCCAGAGAATGGACCTCTGATAAACCCAGAGAATGGACCTCTGATAAACCCAGAGAATGGACCTCTGATAAACCCAGAGAATGGACCTCTGATAAACCCAGAGAATGGACCTCTGATAAACCCAGAGAATGGGCCCTGATAAACCCAGAACTGACCCCTGATAAACCCAGAGAATGGACCTCTGATAAACCCAGAGAATGGACCTCTGATAAACCCAGAGAATGGACCTCTGATAAACCCAGAACTGACCCCTGATAAACCCAGAGAATGGACCTCTGATAAACCCAGAGAATGGCCCCTGATAAACCCAGAGAATGGACCTCTGATAAACCCAGAGAATGGACCTCTGATAAACCCAGAGAATGGACCTCTGATAAACCCAGAGAATGGACCTCTGATAAACCCAGAGAATGGACCTCTGATAAACCCAGAGAATGGACCTCTGATAAACCCAGAGAATGGACCTCTGATAAACCCAGAGAATGGACCTCTGATAAACCCAGAGAATGACCCCTGAAAAAAACAGAGAATTGACCCCTGATAAACCCAGAGAATGACCCCTGAAAAAAACAGAGAATGGACCCCTGATAAACCCAGAGAATGGACCCTGATAAATCCAGAGAATGTACCCTGATAAACCCAGAACTGACCCCTGATAAACCCAGAACTGACCCCAGATAAACCCAGAGAATGGACCCTGATAAACCAGGGAGCAGCTACCTCATGATAAAGTTAAAAGTTATTATTGTTTCTGCACATTTATCCATTCTTTTTTGCTTTTAACTCATTGTTGCCACTTTGCCAACACCTTTTCACTAGTTATTAGCCAAATTTTGAGACTCTCTTTTTGGCCTTTTTTTTTTTTTTTTGTAAAGTTTTGCTTCTATGTAACCCAACTTTTCCACTTTTTAACAGCTTTTTCCCCCTTTTTTGTCTTTCTTATTCCATTTTTGCTTCTCTGTAACTAGTTTTTACCACTCTTTCTGCCATTTTTTGCCAATTTTCAGCTATTTTGCCTTATTTTGCAAGTATTAAATTAAAGTTATTTTAGTCCTTTCTACTTTCTTCTCTTGCCTCCTACCATTCATGTACATCAGCTTAGCCATGAAGTCTAACATTATTTTCCTAATGGTTTCGCTCAGCATGCCCAACCACATCATTAATATGATAAAAAGGCAATCCTGTTTTATTTAAAGGGTTTTACATTTTTGAAAAAAAAAAAAAAAAAAAAGAGAGAGACAGTCTGTTCTCTACTCCACCATGCAAACCTCTGCTGTGCTTCTTAGAAGAGTGCTGTAAATTTTCCTCCATTCTAATTTTAAGACCCACCAGAATTTAATATTTATTTTGATCATTTTCTGCAGTCTCTCTCCAAATCTCAGGCTTTACCTTTATTTACTGGTAACAAACAATCATTGGTTTAAACACCTTAGGGGCTCATGCCCCGCCCTGCTCCTCTGGATCTGTTAGACTCTGATCATGTCTGCTGTTAGTCTGAGTTTAGAGGACTCCATCAGCTGGTGTGTTATTGTGTGGCTGTATTTACTCTGTCTGTGTGTGGTTGTGTGTGTTTCTGTGGTTATTGTGTGTTGGGTGCTGTCAGCTGCTTGTTTATCCTGCACCGCTGTAGAGGAGGCGTAGTCAGAGTCTCAGATTAGATCCACTTCATGTGGCTGTCTGTAATCCTGGTGTTAGAAAGCCGACAGAGTTCTGACCTCTGGGACTACAAACACTCTCTGAGGTCGTAAATCTGTGGTCAGAGTTTAGACATGGTGGTTCCCAGTCATTCCAGTTCACAAAGACCAGGATTGTCAGCTTTGGATCAGACAGAGGACTTCTCTGAGTTTGAGTCTGACTTAAGGCAAGGTTGGAATGTTGCATAAGCTTTAATAACATTATCATCATTGAAGGCAAGGATTGAATGTTTTATAAGCTTTGATGACATCATGACACGAGTGCTCATGTTTTTGTTGTTTTATTGTTGATGGTGGTCTGGTCCAGTGGTTCCCTAAGTGGGCTGTGGGCCACTAGGGGGGCATGGTTTCATGGCAGCTCGGGGCTTGGCAAGGCAAAGCAGCATCAGCTGATGATTTCAGCTCTGCAGAAACAGTTTCATTAACTGTTTCCCACAGCCAAAGAAGGATCGCCAAACATATACATCATATTTATCCTACACTTGCAGGAATTACCCACGATCTAATGCGCACCATTTTCTTTCTCTTCAAAAACAAATAAATAAATAAATGAAGAGTGCAATATCAGGAGGAAGCCAGTTCCTTGAGGGTTCCATGCCCTTTAAATGTCCTTTTTCCACCATAAATGTGTTATCATTATTTTATGGCATCTAAGTTAAGCTGGATGGGATTAGAGTGTTAAAGGAGCACATCCTACTGGGCAGGAGAGCCTTGGACACACTCCTCACTTTTACAACATCCTACCTGAGAGAGGATTCTCTGCTGTTTCCTCAAACAGGACAAAAAAATCAGAACTGGACATTTAAGATGGATCGCAAGACAGTGGGCCAGTTTGACAGCCAGAGCCCCAGTGGATATATCCAACAGTCAGGGATTCCAGTGGTTACATCTGACAGCAAGTGCCCTTGATGGGAATATCTGACAGCCAGAGCCCCCAGTGGATATATCCTAACAGCCAGAGCCTCCAGTGTGTATATCCAACAGCCAGAGCCCCCAGTGTGTATATCCAACAGCCAGGGCCCCCAATGGGTACATCTGACAGCCAGGACCCCCAATGGGTATATCTGACAGCCAAGAGCCCCAGTGGGTATATCCAACAGCCAGGGCCACCGGTGGGAATATCCAACAGCCAGGGCCCCCAGTGGGTATATCCAACAACCAGGGCCCCCAGTGGGTATATCTGACAGCCAGGGCTCCCAGTGGGTATATCCAACAGCCAGGGCCACCAAGGGGAATATCCAACAGCCAGGGCCACCAGTGGGAATATCCAACAGCCAAGGCCCCCAGGCTGTATATCCAACAACCAGGGCCCCCAGTGGGTATATCCAACAACCAGGGCCCCCAGTGGGTATATCCAACAGCCAGGGCCCCCAGTGGGTATATCCAACAGCCAGGGCCCCCAGTGGGTACATCCGACAGCCAGGGCTCCCAGTGGGTATATCCAACAACCAGGGCCCCCAGTGGGTATATCCAACAGCCAGGGCTCCCAGTGGGTATATCCAACAGCCAGGGCATCCAGTGGGAATATCCAACAGCCAAGTCCCCCAGGGTGTATATCCAACAACCAGGGCCCCCAGTGGGTATATCCAACAGCCAGGGCCCCCAGTGGGTACATCTGACAGCCAGAGCCCCCAGCAGGTATATCTGACAGCCAGGGCCCCCAGTGGGTATATCCAACAGCCAAGGCCCCCAGGGTGTATATCCAACAACCAGGGCCCCCAGTGGGTATATCCAACAGCCAGGGCCCCCAGTGGGTATATCCAACAGCCAGGGCCCCCAGTGGGTATATCCAACAACCAGGGCTCCCAGTGGGTATATCCAACAGCCAGGGCCACCAGGGGGAATATCCAACAGCCAGGGCCACCAGGGGGAATATCCAACAGCCAAGGCCCCCAGGGTGTATATCCAACAACCAGGGCCCCCAGTGGGTATATCCAACAACCAGGGCCCCCGGTGGGTATATCCAACAGCCAGGGCCCCCAGTGGGTACATCCGACAGCCAGGGCTCCCAGTGGCTCTATCTGCCAGCCAGGGCCCCCAGTGGGTACATCCGACAGCCAGGGCCCCCAGTGGGTACATCCGACAGCCAGGGCCCCCAGTGGGTATATCCAACAGCCAGGGCCCCCAGTGGGTATATCCAACAGCCAGGGCCCCCAGTGGGTATATCCAACAGCCAGGGCCCCCAGTGGGTACATCCAACAGCCAGGGCCCCCAGTGGGTACATCCAACAGCCAGGGCCTCCAGTGGGTATATCCAACAGCCAGGGCCCCCAGTGGGTACATCCAACAGCCAGGGCCCCCAGTGGGTACATCCAACAGCCAGGGCCTCCAGTGGCTATATCTGACAGCGAGAGCCCCCAGGATATGTCTCCGACTGGTTTCTATTTGTATTTAGGCTCTTCTCTTCTCATAGACTCATAGACCTCAGACTGGTCTCTCCCCTGACTCTGATTGATCCAGTATTTTATCTCAGACTGGTTTCTTTCTGTACCTGATCCAGTATTTTATATTTCAGAGTGATCCATATCTGTATTCAGACTCTGTCTCCTCTTCCAGGCTCATCAGCTGTGCTTTTGGCTCCTCCTTTGCTTCCGCCTGGCGCTGGCTGGCGTCCCCGGTCCCTGCAGACACTCCGTGACCCGGGATCATCTTCTGAGCCTCAACCGCCTGGTGAGCCTTTAACCACACACCACAAAGGGGGCCAGGGTCAGTGCGTCATATTTAATATATCGTATTCATCAATGGAACCAATCAGCAGCCGATCTGAGGCTTGTAGACTAAATCAGACGTCCAATCAGCTGTTTAGTCTTTAATTTCGTCAACTTCGTCTCCGCATACTGCAGCTGTGTGATGCCCAGGTCAGACGCCGTCTTTTTGTCTGTCACCGTGGACACAGTGTCAGAATATGTGATCACAGAGACAGAAATATGTACTGTGACCTGACAGACTACACCATGGTATCTGAACAGTCAAGAATGGAATGTTTAATAAGCTTTGATGACATCATCATCAGAGGCAAGGCTGGAATGTTTAAAAAGATTTCATGCCATCATCATTGAAGGCAGGGTTTTAATGTTTAAAAAGCTTTAATGACATCATTAAAGGCAAGGTTGGAATATTTAAAAGGTCTAATGACACCATCATCATTGAAGGCAAGGTTGGAGTATTTTGAAAGCTTTGATGACATCATCATTGAAGGCAAATTTGGAATGTTTCATAAGCTTTGATGACATCATCATCATGGAAGGCAAGGTCGCAATTTTTCAAAGGATTTGATGGCATAGTCATTGGAGGCAAGAAAGGAATTTTTTCAAAGCTCTGACATCATCATTGAAGGCAAGTTGGAATATTTTCAAAACTTTGATGAAATCATCATTGAAGGTAAAGTTAGAATGTTGCCCTGAAACCTTCCGTCAAAAACCATCACATCAGTGACGACACCGAGGAGCTTCTGGTTCCATTATAGCGCAGTACTAATGAGAATGTTACATCTCTAGCATTACGTTATGTTATCGACTTGTCAATGAAATTAAAGTTTTATATTTAGTTCTGCCTTCTTTTTAAGATTTCACTTATTAAAATAACATTGTGATGTTATTTTCATAGATGCGTCAGAGTGTCTTTGATAGGCCTGAATAGATAAAATGAATTGTAAAGCTTCTTAATTTTCTGGGAGGACCCCCAGACTCCCTCTCAGAGAAATTAACATTCCCACTTAAGAAAAGTGTGCCCCCTCAAACTTGAATACCAAAGCTGAACCTACACCTGTGTGGTTCATATTAGCTGGAACAATTGTTGCATCAAGGCACATCTTTTGGCAAATATTGACCCCCCCTGAAACCTCCAATATTTTAAATGCTGGCAGGTATGAGGATGTAGATATCACATCATGGCATTGTGATGTGTTGAAGGTCTGATGTTTGTTAACGTTTTTTCTCCACAGATCGATAACCAGCTGGACCACAGCTGTTTCATCATCTACCCCTTCACTGACTGTCTCCACCTGGTGAGTTTCTGCACACACTCACTTTGTTTCTGTAATCCGGTCTGTTGGTCTGTCGGTGCTGTTGTTAACTCCTTCATGAGTTAAAAGAGACACAATTCAAATCGTAAACTGCGTTATGCATGAAATGTACAGCTAAATAATCCTGATCAAAGATCAGACAGTTGTCAGAGGAAAGCTGAGGAGCTGTGCACAGGGAGAGGGCGCACACACATTTAGACACTAGAGTTTAAATAATTAAGTTAAATAGAGCCATTTTTACACATAATGTGCTGAAATTAACTAAAAGTGAAACATTATTTATAACCTAGATGTGTCAAAACTTTGCTAGTAATTTCCTGCAAAGCCTCTGTTATCTTTTTGATCAGTAAAAGGAGCAGACAAAGCCACTCAGAAGATCAGAATTGCCACCCTAAATGACAGAGAGGATTGGATCTAGGGAAACTGTTCTAATAATGATTATGGAAGTAAGAACGATGTTGGATAAATATTAACTGTCAAGGTTTGATGATGATTTTTGGCTCTCAGACTTTTATAATGTGTGTGTATGTGACAGAATGTTGGGACTGTCTCAGTGAGATCATAGCAAATGTCTCCTGGAGAACAGCATAGCAGTTAGCATAGCAGAGTTAATGTGATTGGTCCATCCTCTCAGAACGTTAAAATGAGCTCTGGGGTTTGAAATATTTATGACCTAATGGTCGTTGTTCCAGAGTAAGGTCTGCTGTGTTGTTGTTGTTATTGTGTTGTTGTTGTTGTTTACTGATATTGTGTTTATTGTTGTTGTTCCAGAGTAAGGTCTGCTGTGTTGTTGTTGTTATTGTGTTGTTGTTTACTGATATTGTGTTTATTGTTGTTGTTCCAGAGTAAGGTCTGCTGTGTTGTTGTTGTTATCGTGTTGTTGTTGTTGTTTACTGATATTGTGTTTATTGTTGTTGTTCCAGAGTAAGGTCTGCTGTGTCAAAGCAGCGTTTCCTCACATCCTGGAGCTCCTGTCCTCTCACTTCCGTTATGTCCGGACTTCAGATAACAGGAAGTACGTCAGCACGCTGGAGACCGTCATCTACCACCTCTACTCACAGGGCTGCATCCCTGAGATCAACGAGGAGGTGGAGGTGAGACCGCACTCTAATATGGTCGACTCACCTGTCCAGGTGAGCTGAGACTAACCTCCGATTTCCACATGTAGCGGCTGAGCCGCGACCCATGGGCAAATCATACTACTGAGTAAATCACTCGGAGATATGCTACAGGTCTATTTTCAGCAGTGGCTGCTGCCAAGCCACGTCAGTTCCAGTCAATCAGAAAGCTCCAAACAGGAAGTCAAAGCGTAGGAATACTGTACTTTCAAAGTACAACACAATGCATGGACTCCTGTTAGTAAATCATCACTGTATCAACATTAACCTTTTAACTTCCTAATGTACTCATCCATTGCTTCATTGTGCAGTGCTCTAGATACGCAGTGTGTGAGGTCACTCACCTTTGGTTGGAGCGGGAGCGTGGCGCTGTGGAGCGTGGCGTAACCGTTGTATGTGGAAATTGGGGGTAAAGTTGCTGAGTTCAGACACCAAATGATGAACACAACCATTACCTAGGAAGGCCAGCTGACCTCAACATTTGTCCTCCACATCATGGTTCTGATGGAGAACAGTCTGGTGTATGTGCATGGTCTGATGGAGTAGGAGGAGCTATCTGATGGAGTAGGAGAGGCTATCTGATAGAGTAGGAGAAGCTAACTGATGGAGTAGGAGGGGCTATCTGATGGAGTGGGAGAGGCTATCTGATAGAGTAGGAGAAGCTAACTGATGGAGTAGGAGGGGCTATCTGGTAAAGTGGGAGGAGCTATCTGATGGAGTGGGAGGGGCTATCTGATAGAGTAGGAGGAGCAGTGGATGTAGCTGGTTTGAAGGACAGAATGTTATAGCCTTTGATGACATCATCTTTATAAAGAAAAAATCTATAAAGGATGACATCATCAAAGACAGTGGATGGAATGTTGGTGAAGCTGGGGATGTTGTGGGGGCTTTTCCTTCCATCTTTCCCCAAATAGTCTCATATTTGACAAAAAAAATTTAAGTGAGTGTTCCTCACTTGAATATATTTTTGTCTGGTGTCTTGTGGACCAAATGTAAAGAGCGTGGCTCATGAAAAAAGAATGTTTCTATCCTTCATTAAACATTCTGATTGGATTGTCAGATATCAGTAAAAATAGCTAAAATCAATTTAAAAGTATTTTCTAAGGAATAAAAACAATCCACTGGTTGGTTGATTAAATGATCAGTTTGTTTGGTGGTAGATGATTAAATTTATTTATTTGGTTGATGAATTTGCGGGTTAGTTAATCACTTGGTTGTTTTTAGATTATTGGTTTATTTTGTTATTGGTTGGTAACCAGACTGACTGGTGGATTTATAGTTCATTTATTCTGAGATTGGCTTGTTGATAGATTATTTAATTGGTTGGATTATTTGTTTTTTGTGTTTTGTTTTGTTTTTGGTTTTTGGTTGGTTGACTGGGTCTAAGATTATTTGAATGGCTGGTTAGTACGACATTTGATGGGTCAGTTGGTAGTTTATTTGATGGGTTGGTTGGTAGATAAGTTGATGGTTGGTAGATTAGTTGATCAATTGGTTAGTAGATTAGTTGATAGGTTGGTTGGTAGATTAGTTGATGGGTTTGTTGGTAGACTGTTTGATCAATTCATCACTAGATTATTTGATTGGATGGTTGGTAGATTATTTGATCTGTTGGCTGGTTAGTAGAATATTTGATAGGTTGGTTGGTAGATTAGTTGATAGGTTGGTTGGTAGAATATTTGATAGTTTGGTTGGTAGATTAGTTGATAGGTTGGTTGGTAGAATATTTGATAGTTTGGTTGGTAGATTAGTTGATAGGTTGGTTGGTAGAATATTTGATAGGTTGGTTGGTAGATTAGTTGATAGGTTGGTTGGTAGTGTTGTGTGCGTGCGTGGTGGATGAACCCAGATGCGGAGTCGGGAGCAGTTTTAAGAGATTTATTGTGCACAGGAAAAAGGGGGGGAATCCAAGTGTCCGGAGAGTGAGGGGAAATCTTTGTGGGTGAGAGTGCTGGAGCCGAGCTGCTGGTGAGCGGAGAGTGAGGCACTGGAAAAGAGGAGAGACACGTTAGTAGAAAAAACCACAGGTAAGTACTGGAATTAATCAAAGAATCACGAGAAATACTGAGCCGAGCGCTGGAGCTTTACCACGGGGAGTAAAGAGCGAAACTCTGGCACTGCAGAGAGTTTCCAGGCGTCTCTTGAAGGTGAGTAGTGATGAGTGATTAATCGCAGGTGTGAGAACTCTCCGCAGCGCCATGGGGGGATGGTGAACCTCAGGGAAAGCAGTGACAAGTTACCAGCAACAAGGCCGGTTCCCGGAAACTGGAAACCGGAAGTCCATATCAATAAAATGAACTTTCAAAGTAACCATGACAGTACCCCTCTCCTAACGGACGCCTCCTGGCATCCTACCAGGCTTACCCGGGTTGGCCGCGTAAAAATCGCAGAGAAGGCTGTCATCCAGAATCAGGCCCCGCGAAATCCAGGAGCGCTCCTCCGGTCCATAACCCTCCCAATCCACCAGGTATTGGAAGCCGCGTCCTCGCGGTCGAACGTCCAAAATCTTGGAGACTGTGTACGCTGGGTGATCATCGATGATCCGGGGGGGTGGAAGGGCGACGGCAGGTGGGCTGAGGTCACTGGAAGTCACCGGTTTCAATAGGGACACATGGAAAGTGGGGTGTATCTTCATTGACTCTGGAAGCCTGAAGGTGACTGCAGACGGATTAATCACCTTCACAACTTCGAAAGGACCCACAAAACGAGGAGAGAGCTTACGTGACTCCACATCAAGGGGTAGGTCCCGGGATGACAGCCAGACTCTTTGCCCCACCTGATACGCCGGAGCGGGGGAGCGATGCATATCGGCCATCCTCTTGTTCCTCTCTGCTGTGCGTGTCAGCGCAGCCCTGGCTGTCCTCCATACCTCCCTCATCCTCCGGAGATGTTGCTGCACCGAAGTGACGGCCACAGATTGCTCCTGCTCAGGAAACAGGGGAGGTTGAAAGCCGAAGCAACACATGAAGGGGGACATACCTGTGGCCGAGGAGGTGAGGGAGTTATGTGCATATTCCACCCAGGGGAGGTGTGTGCTCCAGGAGACGGGGTGGTGCGCAGCGACGCAGCACAGAGTGGTCTCCAACCCCTGGTTCGCCCGCTCCGTCTGGCCGTTGGTCTGGGGGTGATATCCGGAGGGCAGACTGGCTGTTGCGCCCAACTCTCTGCAAAACTCTTTCCAAACTTGAGAAGTAAACTGGGGTCCATGGTCTGACACAATGTCACAAGGGAGTCCATGTAATCTGAAGACATGTAACACTAGAAGCTGAGCGGTCTCGAGGGCTGAGGGGAGTTTGGGTAAAGGTACATAATGCACACACTTAGAAAATCTGTCCACGATGGTAAGAATGACTGTGTTACCTTCTGATGGAGGAAGGCCGGTGACAAAATCCAGAGCTATGTGTGACCAGGGGCGTTGGGGAGTAGGGAGAGGGCGCAACAAACCAGCAGGGGGACGATGGGAGGATTTACCCCTGGCACAGACAGAGCAGGCTGCCACGAACTGACGGGTGTCACGTGTCATACCAGGCCACCAAAAACTCCGCTGGAGGAACTGGAGGGTCCTGTGAAAGCCAGGATGACAAGTAAGCCTGGAGGAGTGGGCCCACTGAAGCACTGGAGATCTAGCAGAATCGGGAACAAACAGGCGATCTGGAGGTCCAGTTCCAGGGTCAGGTTGTTGTTCCTGGGCCTGACGGACGATGGATTGGATCTCCCAGATGGCTGCTCCAACAACACAGGTAGGTGGAAGGATGAGATCGGGTTCCTCTGTGTCTCCAGAACCGGAATCCCTCTGGGAGAGCGCATCCGGCTTGAGGTTTCTGGAACCTGGTCTGTAGGACAATGTGAAATTAAATCGGCTCAGGAAGAGGGCCCAGCGAGCCTGGCTTGGGTTCAACCGCCGGGCTGATCTAAGGTAAGCCAAATTCTTGTGATCAGTCCAAATTAAAAAGGGGTGGCTGGTGCCCTCCAACCAGTGCCTCCACTCTTGCAGGGCCCACACAACAGCCAGCAACTCTCGGTTACTCACATCATAGTTCCTCTCCGCTGGTGACAGACGACGGGAGAAAAAGGCACAGGGATGCAGTCTCTGAGGCTCTGGGTTCCTCTGGGAGAGAACGGCCCCCACCCCCTTGTCGGAGGCGTCCACCTCCACAACAAACTGGAGAGAAGGGTTGGGATGCTTGAGCACCGGAGCAGAAGTGAAGAGAGTCTTAAGTTTGGAGAAAGCCTCCTCAGCCTCCAGACTCCACCTAAAGGGGGCGCTAACTGAGGTAAGACGGGTGAGGGGGGCTGCCACTTTACTGTAGTCCCTAATAAACCTGCGATAGAAGTTGGCGAACCCTAAAAACCTCTGTAACTCTTTGCGGGAGGAGGGAGTGGGCCACTCACTCACCGCTTGGATCTTGGCAGGGTCTGGCTGAAGTTGGCCTTGAGCAATAACATAACCTAAAAAGTTGACCGAGGGGGCGTGGAACTCGCACTTCTCAGGTTTCACATAAAGTTTGTTCTCCACAAGCCTCTGCAAAACTAACCGGACATGCTGTTGATGCTCTAGCAGGGTGCGGGAGAAAATAAGAATGTTGTCAAGATAAACAAACACGAATCTGTTGAGCATGTCACGAAGCACATCATTAATAAGCGCCTGGAAGATGGCTGGGGCGTTAGTTAAACCGAAGGGCATTACCAAATACTCGAAGTGTCCAAGAGGCGTGTTAAAAGCCGTCTTCCATTCATCTCCCTCTTTAATACGGATAAGATGGTAAGCATTGCGAAGGTCAAGCTTAGTGAAAATCTGCGCGGAGCACAGGGGCTCGAACGAGGGGTCAATGAGAGGAAGAGAGTATTTATTCTTAACGGTGATGTCATTAAGACCCCGAAAATCAATACAGGGCCTAAGAGAGGCATCCTTCTTTTTAACAAAGAAGAAACCTGCTCCTAAAGGCGAGGAAGAGGGCCAAATCAACCCGGAAGCCAAGGAGTCTTGAATATATGTCTCCATGGCTTCCTTCTCGGGGCGTGAGAGATTGTAGAGCCGACTACTGGGCAGGGGGGCGCCAGGGAGCAAGTCTATAGCGCAATCATATGGTCGATGCGGGGGAAGAGATATGGCCAGCTCCTTGCTGAAAACGGGCGCCAAATCATGGTATTCAGCAGGGACACCAGTAAGATCAGGCTGACAGGGAGCGACTCTAGGGCGAGAAGAGAACGGATTAGCTGAACGGAGACAATGCGAATGACAATGGACGCTCCAATTAGTGATGGAAGCCGTCTTCCAGTTAATTTGAGGATTGTGCATCTGTAACCAGGGGAGACCGAGCACTATGGGAGAGTGGGGAGACGGGATAACAAAAAAGGAAATATCCTCACGGTGATTACCCGAAATTATGAGAGTGAGGGGGGCGGTACGATGAGTCACTCTCGCGAGAACTCTGCCATCTAAGGCAGTAACAGTCTTGGGAGAATCTAGAGGCTCGAGAGGAATTTGAAGCTGTTTGGTCAATTCGTCTTGAATAAAGTTGTCATCTGCGCCGGAGTCCATGAGAACCTGAAGAGGGAGCGAGTTCCTGCCCCAGAGAAGGCATGAGGGAACGGTGATACGAGGGGGAGAGCTAGGAGTGGAAGAGGTGTGGCTCACTAGTGCGCCCTCTGTCACTAGTGAGCCTGGTCTTTTGGCGTAGAAGGGCAGGAGGCTAGAAAATGACCTGATTGACCACAGTAAATGCACAGTCTAAGATTTAACCTTCTCTGGCGTTCTCCGGGACTGAGTCTGGTTCTACCTAACTGCATGGGTTCAGATAGAGGGGAGCTGGGTGGAGAAACATTAGTCTTGGGAGTGATAGTAATGAGTGAAGGGGTTTGGACTACAGAGGGAGCCACTGGACGGGGTTTAGGCTGTCGCTTCTCTCGCTGTCTCTCCCTCAACCTGTTGTCTATCCTAATGGTTAGAGAAATCAAGGACTCTAGTGAATCTGGCTCATCCCGAGAGGCTAATTCATCCTTAAGCTCCTCGGATAAACTCCTCAAAAATATGCCTTTGAGCTCTGTCTCCCCCCATCCACTCTCAGAGGCTAAAATACGAAAATCGACAGAGAATTCTGCGGCTGACTGGGAACCCTGAGAAAGGGAAAATAATCTTTTGGCTGCTTCCTGTCCCTGCAGGGGGTGGTCAAAAACACGAATTAACTCAGTGGAAAAGACAGAAAACGAGGCTAACAAAGGGGACTTCTTCTCCCATAAACTAGTGGCCCAACGTGAGGCCTTACCACGCAGGAGATTAATGACATAAGCTATCTTGGCTCTATCCGAGGGATAGCTGCTAGGCTGCTGGTCAAAAACTAAAGTGCATCTTAACAAAAAACTACTGGCTGACCCAATCTCACCAGCGAAAAATTCAGGCTGAGGTACATAAGGCTCTTTCAAGGAAGGAGGGGAAGGAGAAGCAGGGGCTGAGGGATTAGCGGTGGCATTACTCACAGAGGTGGGAACAGGAGGTGCGCAGGGAGGCTGAGAGAGAGACTGCAGGTGGTCGGAAAGGGTGGAGACTTGGGTGCTGAGGCCTTGCAGGGATTTCATGATTCCGGTGAGCATGCCTTCGTGTATTCCTAGGCGTTGTCCTTGTTGTGTGATGGCTGTCTTGATGGGGTCCAGATCCGCTGGGTCCATGGTTTGGCCAGAGTTTACTGTTGTGTGCGTGCGTGGTGGATGAACCCAGATGCGGAGTCGGGAGCAGTTTTAAGAGATTTATTGTGCACAGGAAAAAGGGGGGGGGGGGGTCCAAGTGTCCGGAGAGTGAGGGGAAATCTTCGTGGGTGAGAGTGCTGGAGCCGAGCTGCTGGTGAGCGGAGAGTGAGGCACTGGAAAAGAGGAGAGACACGTTAGTAGAAAAAGCCACAGGTAAGTACTGGAATTAATCAAAGAATCACGAGAAATACTGAGCCGAGCGCTGGAGCTTTACCACGGGGAGTAAAGAGCGAAACTCTGGCACTGCAGAGAGTTTCCAGGCGTCTCTTGAAGGCGAGTAGTGATGAGTGATTAATCGCAGGTGTGAGAACTCTCCGCAGCGCCGTGGGGGGATGGTGAACCTCAGGGAAAGCAGTGACAAGTTACCAGCAACAAGGCCGGTTCCCGGAAACCGGAAACTGGAAGTCCATAACAATAAAATGAACTTTCAAAGTAACCATGACAGGTAGAATATTTGATAGTTTGGTTGGTAGATTAGTTGATAGGTTGGTTAGTAGATTTTTTGATTGGCTAGTTGGTTGATAGATTAGTTGATGGGTTTGTTGGTCGATTATTTGATCAGTTGGTTGGTAGATTAGTTGATGCATTGTTGGTAGATTATTTGATTGGTTTGTTGGTAGATTGACTGGTCAGTTTGTGAATCCTGTTTGAGTTGCTGGTTAAATGGCTGGATTTTTGTATCAAATTTCAGTTCAATTCAATTCACAGTGTTAAGGGTGGGGCCTTTAAAAATAACCTTTCTTTCCTTTATTATTGTGCCAACATCTGGCTGGTTGGGTTTATATTTCTCAACTAAGTAAAGTTCGGCATCACGGTTTATACTGGTGAGTTTTGTGTTTATCTCATGGTTTCTCTGACAGAAATCTGAGTATCTTTGATGGAATGATGACAAACCGACAATGGCAGTCAGTCCCTTTAGTCTTTGGCATCTTTAAAATGTTGATTCACCCTCAGATGGATGAGCTTTAGAGTTGATCATGTTTAACAAGAGCAGGCTTGTTAAATTTGTTCTGATTCTACATGTGCAGAGAGTTAAGGATTATTAGAGCTCATGACTTAGGAATGGCAGCCTTAAATGAACATGGCCGCCCTCTTTGATTATTAAAGGTTAAAGTTAAAGAAAGCCCTCATCTGTCCTGGACCCTCTCTGTTTAAGTTAGACTGTCTATAGATGCCTGTTTTGTGGGGTTTTGTTTTGTTCTGGAATACTTTAAGTCTGTTTTCCTATCATAGACCTGGATCAGAGAACACTTGACCCCAGAGTCTGGTCCTTTAAACCAGTCTGAAGGGAGTTTGACCAGACCAGATAAGATCCCTAAGTGGACCCATGAAAGTGCAGCTGCCGTTCTCGTATCCATTGACTGACCCTTCCCATCCTCTCTTTCCTGATCCTGTCAGCGTCAGACACACGGTCTAATAACGACACACAAAAATGACCCAAAAAGAAGTCACAAAGGAGTCTAATTGGCACCTCTGGCTGTACTAGATTAACTGGTTGACTGTTTCATTGATTTATTGGTGAATTATTGTATTGGTCTGCTGGTATGTTGGTGGATGTATTAGATGATTTATTTAGTGGCTGGTTAGTTGGTGATTTATTTATTGATTGATTTGTTGGTTTGCAGATTATGTGGTTGTTTGTTTGGTTGGTATGTTTGGTCGTTTGTTTGATTGGATGGTAAATGATTGAACTGTTGGTCAGTTGGTTGGGGGGCTGGCTATTAGTTGTAAGAAGATCATTTACTAGTTTGATTGATTGGTTTTTGGATTGGTTATTTGGCTGACTGGTTGGGAGATGTATTATTTGATTGGTTGAGTATTTTTGTTTAAATTATTGTTTGATTAATTGATCAAATGATTGGTTAGTGGTTTGATTTTGTTTGTTTGCTATTTGGTTGATTGTTTTGTTGACTGGTTCTGATGATGGATTGACTTACAGATTTTTCCTAATGGTGGTTTGATTGGTTGATTGGTTTGTTTGAGGATGTTTATTGAGTTGGCTGGCTGGAAGATAGATTAGTTGGCAGGCTGGTAAATTGTTCTTTTGCTTTATTGTTGGGTAAATTGATGAAATAGTTGATTGGTGGGCGGGTAGATTTTGTTTGTTTGTTTTTGGCTGGTTAATTGATCAAATGGTTGGTTGGTTAGTTGGTTAATTGTTCAAATCGTTTGTTAGTTGGTAAATTGATCTAATGGTTGGTTGGTTGGTTAGTTGGTTAACTGATCAAATGGTTGGTTGGTTGGTTGGTTGGTTGGTTGGTTGGTTGGCTGGTTGGTTAGTTGCTTGGTTAATTGATCAAATGGTTGGTTGGTTGGTTGTTTGTTTGGTTGGTTGGTTGGTAAATTGATCAAATGGTTGGTTGGTTGGTTGTTTGGTTGGTTAGTTGCTTGGTTAATTGATCAAATGGTTGGTTGGTTGGTTGTTTGGTTGGTTGGTTGGTTGGTTGGTTAATTGATCAAATTGTTGGTTGGTTGGCTGGTAAATTATTCAAATGGTTGGTTGGTTGGATAATGTGAACAAATAATTATTAGGTTGGTAAATGGATCAAATAGTTGTTTGTTTTTTGGTTGGTTAATTCAACAAATGGTTGGTTTGTTAATTGATCAAATGGTTGGTTAGTTGGTTGGTTATTGTGAACCAATGGTTGGTTAGTTATTTGATCAAATAGTTGGTTGGTTGGTAAAATGATCAAATGGTCAGGCCACTGGTTGATTGGTTGGTAGACTGGTACTGATTGATGGATTGTTTGACATCAATCCCCATATTACATCCCCATATTGATGGTTATTGGTACCTGGTAACTGATTGATTCTTGATATACTGATGTCGTCTTTTGCTTCAGGACAGTCCGGTCCGGTTCCTGAGGATGGAGCAGAGTTCTCCTAAAGACGCTCTGAAGAAAGTCAGATCTGTGATCAGGATGTACATGAGCCTGATGATTGAAAGTTCCGCCCCCATCCACTGGGACTGTCAGGATGAGTACGATGCTGAAGACCGACTGGAGTCCACGACTGGAACCAGCTCCACAGGTATGGAACCAGTAACTTCAGAAGTACTAGAACCGCAGGATATCAGGATATCATTAGAACTGATAGACTGCCAGGGTACGGTCCTAGACTTTGAAGATGCTGCCATCCTTTAAAGTTTAAAGAACATTCCATCCTTGACTTTGAAGATGCTGTCATCCTTTAAAATATATAAAACATTCCATTCTTGCCTTTAGGTATGCTGCCATCTTTTAAACTTTCTAAAACACTCCATTCTTGCCTTTAAAGATGCTGCCATCTTTTACAGCTTATAACAAATTCCATCTTTTACTTTGAATATGCTGCCATCCTTTAAAGCTTATACAATATTCCATCTTTGACTTTGGAAATGCTGTCTTCCGTAAAGCTTATAAAACTTTCCATCCTTGACTTTGAAAATGCTGTCATCCTCAAAAGCTTATAAAACATTGTACCCTTGCCTTTTAAGAAGCCGCCATCCTTTAAAGTTTATAAAACATTCTGTCCTTGTCTTTGAAGATGTTGTCATCCTTTAAAGTTTATAAAACATGTCATCCTTGCCTTTGAAGATACTGCCATCTTTTAAAGCTTATCAAACATTCCATCTTTTACTTGCATATGCTGCCATCCTTCAAAGCTTATGAAACATTCCATCCTTGCCTTTTAAGACGCCACCATCCTTTAAAGTTTATAAAACATTCTGTCCTTGCCTTTGAAGATACTGCCATCTTTTAAAGCTTATAAAACATTCCATCGTTGACTTTGGAAATGCTGTCTTTCTTTAAAGCTTATAAAACTTTCCATCCTCTCCTTTGAAGATGTGGCCATCCTTTAAAGTTTATAAAACATTTGATCTTTGATCCATCGACGGACAGAGAACTACAGAGACCCTCTATACAGGATTAACATGATTTTACTGTAGAATCATCACTCTTAGCTTTAGAATCAGCTGACTACAATCAGACTACATTCAGGGACCAATGCCATTAGGGGCCAAAATGGTCCCTGAGGGTCTCATGTCTCCTCTTATCAACATGGCGTCTACCTGTTGTGACTCTCGCTATCTCTTTTTCTGTCCTCAGAGCATCCATTCAGTCTGGTTAGACCCACCTTCTGATCCTGATCCGGACCTAAGACATGGACTCAGTGTTGACGTGGTAACCTGGAGCTGTTCTGAGAAGGATTAGACGAGGATGAGGAGGAGGATGAGTGTGCAGGGAGGATGAAGATGTTGTGAGCTTTGATGTAAATATGAAGAACAAAGTTGAATCTTAGAGTCTGTTAAATTCTATATTTTATTAACGTGAATAAAGTTTGATATTTAAACTCCATCGGCTCTCTGTTCAAAATTCTTCAAACGTGTTGAAACAATGTGTGCTTCTTTAACAGCTTTTTTCCTTCATGTTGTCATGAACATGCTTTTAAATTAGAAGTGTACTGGTTAGACTGGAATGAAAACAAAAGGCATAGACTCAGATGTAAAAGGCAAGAAAGAAATGTTTACAAACTTTTATGACATCATCTTTGAAAGCATAGATGGAATGATGAACTTGGATGACAACATGTTTAAAGGCAAGGATGGAATGATTATGAACTTTGATGGTGGCGTCATCTTTAAAGGAAAGGATGTAATGTTTTAAAAGCTTTGGTGACATAATCTTTAAAGGCAAGGTTGAAATGTTTAAAAATCTTCAATGGCATCCTCTTTAAAGACAAGGTTGGAAGGATAATACATTTTATACCATTCTTAAAGGCAAGAATGTAAAGTTAAAAAAGCTTTTAAAAAGCTAAAAAAAAATGACATCATTTTTAAAGGCAGAGGTGGAATTGATAAACTTTGATTACATCATGATTAAAGGTTGGAATGATTACAAACTTTGATTGCATCATCTTTGAAGGCCTAGGATGGAATGATGATTAAATTTGATGATGTCATCCTTAAAGGCAAGGTTGGAATGTTTAAAAAGCTCACATGACATCATCTAAAAAGGCAAGAAAGGAATGTTTAAAATGATTTAATTACATCATCTTTGAAGGCAAGAATAGAATTAAAAACTTTGATGACGTCATCTTTAAAGGGAAGGATGGAATGATAATACAAACTGAAGAAGTCATTCTTAAAGTCAAGAATGGAATGTTTAAAAAGCTTTGATGACATCATCTTTAAAGGCAAGAATGGAATGTTTAAAAAGCTCTATCATCTTTCTTAGCCTTTCAAAGACATTAAAGTATGACATCTTAAAGGCAGAGGATGGAATGTTGGTGAAAATGGGGCTGTTGGGGTCTTTTTCTCTCTATTTTTGCCAAACAGTAATATGGCAGTTGGTAGCTTTTTTAAAAGTGGTTAAAACAGGTGTGTATTAGATATCCCTCTTTCTGCTGTTCTCCTTAATTCTGTATTGATCAGGTCGTCATAGATTCAGGTATCAATAACTTGGTTGTCAACATGTTTTTTCGTTTATGCCGTCATCACACTTCAGTCATAAAGAACTTCATGACTGAATTCTTCCAGTCAGAATGTTTGTTTACAGAATCAACAAAAATAAAAGCCCATCCCAGATCCATGTTCTGATGGAGGCGGTGTTCATAATGCTTTTAGGATTTACTCTGGGACAATTTAAAATGCACCATGGGCTATGTTTGGGCCCCGGGCCACAGTTTGGACATCTCGGTCCTAATGCTATCCTAGCCTATCCTCATGTTTGTGTCAGTATCAGGTGCAGGTTTTGGCTTCCCCCTTGGTCTGGATCCACTTAGTGGGTCTAAAAGGGTCTGTGGTTTGTGTAAGCGCTCTTTTATTAAATAGTTGTGCTCTCAGACAAACGTCTGTGATATTTCAAACATGTGTTTGTTTTTCAGCCTGCAGCTGCACATTCATGAGAGAAGACCACGAGAGAATCAGAACCAGAACCAGATTCAGACCCTCACTCCAGGAATACTCTCTACGACAGAGCTGCTCTCAATAATAACAGCAGGGAAGAAAATATACATTTATATTTATAAATATGCTATTAAAGAGGACATATTGTATTATTAAAGACAACATATGCATATATATTATATTAAACATAACATATATTCATATTTATATATTAAAGATAACAGATTTATTTTCAAACATACATAGATATTATTAGTAAATATTAATATTTATAGGAGGGAACAGAGGGTAAATCCAGTAAAATGAGGTCAAACAGATGAAATAATCTGGGTCAGTTCTAAAACTAGAAATCTAAAACAGAGAAAGCAAAGGATCATGGGAGACATTTCACTGCAGGATGGTCATGATGTTTGAAAGTAAAGGTTCATATTAAAGAGTTCACCTGTTCATGTTTTATGGTGTTAATGTGTTAGCTAGTGATAAAAACTCCCTCCTACCCTTATCTTAGAAATTTTGCGCGTTAACATGTTGGCTTAATACGAAAATTTGTCAAAATGTCAGTGGTCATTTTATTAGGTACACCTGTTCACTGTTAACAAAAAATCTAGTCAAAAATAGGTCAAAGGAGAAAGAAATGGTGAAAATGGGTTAAAAATGTATCTTTTTTTGTTAGTATGGCAAAATTGGGCAATAAATGGCTAAACAATGGCAAAAAATAGGTAACAAGTGGCAAAATAGGGGCAAAAAATGGGTTGAAAGTTGCAAAAGATGGCAAAAATGGGTAAAAAGTGATGAAAAACTGGGAAAAAAAGGCAAAGCAACAGAGAAAGTCAGCAAGACGTGAGCAATTAATGGTTAAAAGTGATGAAAAATATGGCAAAATTGGGCATAAATTGTCAAAGAGGTGGCCAAAATAGGTCACAAGTGGCAAAATAGTGTCAAAGTGGGTTAAACATTTTTTTGTGCTGCAAAATTGGGGCAATAAGTGGCTAAACAATGGCAAAATGGGTTACAAGTGGCAAAAAAAGTTTTAAAAAAAAGGGTTGAAAGTTGCAAAAGGTGGAAAAAGGGGTCAAAAGTGATGAAAAAATGGAATAAGGCCAAACAATAACAAAAGTGGGCAAAAGGTGGCAATATTTCGTTAAAACTTAAAAAGTGGCAAAATTGTATGCAAATTGGCAAAAACATGGCAAAAATAGATAACTTGAAAAAAAGGCTGAAAATTGGTTAATTTTTTTAGTTATTTGTTAGTATGGCAAATTGGGCAGTAAAGGGCTAAACAATAGCAAAAAATGGGTTACAAGTGTCAAAAAAGTAGCAAAAAAATGGGTTACAAGTGGAAAAAAGTAGCAAAAATTGGGTTACAAGTGGCAAAAGGTGGCAAAAAATAGAACAAAAGTGATGCAAAAATTGGGAAAAAAGGCCAAACAAGAGAAAAGTGGGCAAAAGGTGTGAAATAATCAGTTAAAAGTGATGAGAAAATATAGCAAAATTGGGCATAAATTGTCAAAGAGGTGGCAAAAAAGGTCACAAGTGGCAAAATAGTGGCAGAATGGGTTATACATTTTTAATGCTGCAATATTGGGTAATAAGTAGCCAAACAACAGCAAAAAATGGGTTAAAATTTGGAAAAAGGTGGTAAAAAGAGGTCAAAAGTGATGAAAAACTGGGAAAAAAGAGGCCAAACAATATCAAAGTGGGCAAAAGATGGCAGTATTTGGTTAAAAGTTATGAAAAAGTGGCAAAATTTTACGCAAATTGTCAAAAAGGCAGCAAAAATGGGTTAAAAGTGGCAACAAAGGGGTTGAAAGTTGCAAAAAGGTGGTAAAAAGGGGTCAGAATGATTAAAAAAGCAAAAAGTGGCCAAACAATAGAAAAAGTGAGTGAAAAGTAGCAAAAAGAAGCAAATAAATGCCTTAAAGGAGCAAAATTAATTAAAGGTGTTAAAAGAAGTGGTAAAGCAGGTAAAAAAAAAAAAAAAAAAAAAAAAAAAGAAGTTTTTAACTTGGTTAAAAGTAGCATGAATAAATCATTTCAACACCCTAACCCAATAATAGCTTATGAGGCTTTTCAGCTCTAAAGGAGGAAACTGTTAGCCAGAACCAATGCTTCTGATCCAACACACATGAATGATATTAAATCACGACTGGGGACGGCCCATTCTCTGGGTGTTTTTACGGCTCAGATCTGTGGACAGGCCGGGCTAGAGTACTTGTCATAAAGTTGTAGTAATAACGTATGGTTGTACAAATTCCCAAGGCACACCTAGACCAGCCTCACCATTTGAGAACCACTGCACTAAACACTGTATTCTTCCTGCTGTACCTACACACAGGAAATAAATCTGTGAAATAAATCTGCTGTTACTAAATCTCTGAGTCGGTGCAGCTTGAACGAGAGCGTGTGAGTGTGATGTCAGTGATGATTCAGGTGAGGGAGGATCAGCTGGCCTAAGTTTCTCTCCTAACTGCCACATAAACCATTTTAAAGTGTCAGGAGCAGTGACTACTTGCACCTTATGCCTTTTTAAAATTTTTCTAGTTCAAATAAACATTTAATAGGCTCTTTGAGATAATTTTGTCATGTATTGAGTTGATAATGTGTGATAAGTTAAAAATTTAAGTTGACTGTGATAAGAGTTAAGGCCCAAACATACTCGAGCGTACTGTGAGCGGAGCGGGCTCCGCGCAAGAGCTTCCATAGTCGAGCACACTGCAGTGTAGTAGTTTCCTGTGAAATTTCCGTGAAATCCTACATTTCCCACAATCCTTGCATGTTGTTTATATTTTTCTGTCATGGTGTCCTACACCGACGAAGCCTGCTGGCTTTGCAAAGCACTAAAATTAAGAGACGGTGGTACGTATGGCCATTAAATGCCACAGGAGACAGGGGAAGGGGAGTATGCCATGTTGGTGAAGGACATGTGAAGTATTGACGCGGGAAAAAAATTTTAGTACTTCCAAATGACACGTGAAAACTTTGATGATCTAGTTGGGTGCCTAGCCCCACTCCTCCACTCGGGGAGTCACCGCTCACGTTGCATCAGCGTTGCACAGAGGAACAAAATGCAGGTCGGTGTCACATTTAATGCGGGTCCATGTGAAAAATACATGCCGAGCCGTGTTTTGTGTGACACCAGTACACGGAGCGGAGTCCGCGCAGTCGTAAAATTTGAGCTTTGCACACATGGGCCTTGCAGACATCCACTTTGAGTCCATGCAGACCTCCACAGAGTCCGTTCTACATATGTTCCGCCCGAGTTTGTTTGGGCAGTTAGCTACTTGTGGCTGCTGATGAACCCTATAATAGCCATCTTATCACATTCGCCAAGGAGGTTATGTGATCCGGTGGGTTTGTTAGTTAGTTTGTTTTTTAATTTGTTTGTTTGTTGGCAACATAACTCAAAAAGTTATGGGCAGCTTTTCATGAAATTTTCAGGAAATATCAGAAATGGCATAAGGAAGAACTGATTAGATTTTGGGAGTGATCCAGATCACCATTTGGATCCAGGAATTTTTAAAGGATTCTTTACTATTGCGAGATAGGGCTTATGGTGGAGGTCTGTGCTGTTACCACTTTACACCAGGAGATGGCGAACACGAGTGACTTCAATCCCAGCAGCATTTTGGGTGTGTTTCTATTCAAAGTTTTGGAGTTATAGAGTTTGAAAGACGCACGCCTGGTCGAAGAGACAAGTGGGAGGGTAACAGAGAGAAAGACAGCAAATTGTAGTGAGAATACTCACCATGCTGGGAGGAATAGAGGAATATTCACCCTCTGCCATGACTTCAAGTCGTCAAGTGAGACCATGGGTGAGACTGTCAGTGCATCTGTTGGCACCAGCAGGCTAGCTTCCACCATGACAGTCCACCCGTAGCAAAGCCAGTGCTTTTCCTCACCGTGTTTACACCCCACCAGGGAGGGAATAATCGGCAAATGCCGTAGTGGGAGGCACATGGGGACGGATCCAGGAATTTTTTAAAAGATTCTTCACTAATGGGAGATAGGGTTAATGGCGGATGTCTGTGCTCTCCCAGTGCTTTTCTAGTTTTAATATTTGTTTGCCAACCAAATGCAGATGTAAAAAAGGTGTATTAATATAACTAAACTCTTAGTGTAGTAACATCTGTTGATGTACCTTACATACATAACATATCAAATCGGGATTTTATTGTAGCCCCCCTGAAGAAAAATGCACCAGCCACCGCTGAGCCGAAGGGCATATATACGTTTGCCACACCTGTTCATAAATAGTGGCAATAAGCCACACCCACACACCTGGAAGTGCACTGATTGAAACACACCTGGAAGTGCACTGATTGACTCCCCTTAGTGAGTTACCAGGTTTATCTTGTTATTTATACATCAGACATTATTATTATACACGTTCCTTGTGTATGGAGCCTGTTGTCCTCTAAGCTCTACGGCACTTGGATTGCCCCCTGGTGACAGATGAAGTGTTTTAATCTAAGTTTCATATCAGACTCTTCCTGACACTGCTCTCGTGAAGAACGGCACAAAAATAAATCTGAAAATATAAAATGTGAAGCCATGTTAGAGGGAGATGTCAGAAACTAGCAGCTGTGTTTGGGTTCTTCTGTTGTAGTCTTGTGTTTTGAAGAGTAATAACAGGTTAGTCCAGTTTGTTTTTATCCTCCTTGTTAAAATAAGTCTGTTGAATAAGAGGAATGTTCTAGAAACATGTGCGTTTGTTTCTGAGGTCAGAGAACAGAAAATGAGCTCCTCTTATTTTTAGTTTCTCTTTTATGTTTCCTGTTTTTACTAGCTTAGGGCCGCCCTGACCACGGGGGCCGCCCTGACCACAGAGCTGGGCACACAGAGTCAGAGGATTATGACGCAGGAAGTAGCATCCTTTAAAAGAGCGCTGACAGTCACGAGGGTCGGGAAGTCTCAGTCAGCTGTAAGGTAAGACTAACACCTGATCTCTGTGTCTGTGCTGGTGTTATTTTTGTATTATTAATAATAATAATGATAGAAATAATAACAGTTATAATAATAATAATAATAAACAGTTGTATAATAATAATAATAATAATAATAATAATAATAGTAATAATAGTAATAATAATAATAATAATAGTACAATTCAGATAAAAAATATATTGGTAAAGACTAATTATTGATAAGCTTTATTCAAACTCAGTCTGATACTAACACACTAAGTCTCTATTAAAGGATTCAGAATGTGGGTTCATAGAGAAGCTCGATTTCTTTATTTAAATGAAAGAACAGCTGGAAATATTAAGATGTCGAAACTGTTAGAAGTGTGAAAAATGACAATGGATTTTTGAGCTATATAAATAGTTATTTATTGGAGATTTTTTAAATGTTTGACTCTTTTTTTCTTAGCCTAAGAAATGAGAATATGTTTTTTATATTTTCATAAATATCTAAATATGTTGATTTTTCTTTTTTATAGACCGATGGTTTAAATTCATCAGCATATCAAAATATTTTTCCTTCAGAAATTAAGAAAAGACAATAAACAAAATAAAAATTATTTTTAAACTTTAGATGTACCTGTGACTGTGGATAAAAAGACTAAAAACAGCTGAATTATTGATCAGATGAAGGTTTTTTTTTTTTTTTTAATCTCTGTGGGGTCTGAGCGTGCTCAGAACAGAGGGATGGGTTACCTAGCAACCAGACGGTCAGACACCATCATTCAGCTCCTCTGTAGATTCAAACATCAGACATTTAACTTTATTTTACTTTGTTTTTAAGTTGTGTAATTTAAAAAAAAAAAAAAATTATTTTGTTTTAATTTTTTTATTTTGTTTAATTTTGCTTTGTTTGATTTTTTGTTGTATTTTGCAGTGTTTTTTATTTGATTTTTTTGTAATGTTTCTTTTGTGTCATATTTGTTTACTCTTGTTTTAATTTGATTTTGTTTTTTGTTTTTTAGTTTTGTTTCATTTTTGTTTGTCATGTTTTCATTATTTTACTTTTGATTGTATATCATTTTAATTTATTTTTAAATATATTTTATTATATTTTATTTTTTTTTATTTTTTGAGTGATGCACGACAGAACTTGACAAGTGAGGGACAACACATTTGCAACAACGCTGTGGTCAGACAGTACAGATAGTGAACACCAGACAAGACAGGGACATGCAGGAACTCAAAACATAATGACATTTTAAAATGAGGGTGTTCAGGGGCTATGGTTTGGTGTATGTGGGTGTGTAAATGTATGAATACATACATATAAAATGTATATATATATATATATATATATATATATATATATGGGTATGGGTGTGTGTGTGTGTAAACATAATAATAATAATAATAATAATAATAATTAATAAAAAATAAATAAATAAAAATGTAGTATATATATGAATGTGGGAAGTTACAAAGGTAGAGGAATAGTTTATGAAGAGCCTATAATAAATGACAAGGAGAGAGTGAATAAAAAACGGAAGATGAAACAAAACCAAGGATCAGGAAGGGGAAAATATCTTGCATTAATAATAATGAATATATATCTGAAAAAAAAAAATGCAACAAACAAACAAACAAAAAGCAGAGAGAGAGAGAGAGAGAAAGCCTTGCATTATGCTTCTATTATCACTATTATTCCTCCCCATCGAGCCATTCTTTGGTCTAATTTTGTAATTTTTACCTGACCATCCTGTTTCCCCTGTTACACATGTGGCCCCACTAGATATTTCCAAGCTCCGCCCCCCTGTCGTCATTGGTTGATTAGAGCCAGCTGTCTCTTCTCTGTGATAAACTCTTAAATCTCACGTGTTCCTCCTTTTATTGTCCAGCAGAGACGTCCAGGCTGCAATGATGACCACGCTGATGGTTTCTATGGTAACAGCTGCTCTGTGTGTTAACATCTGCTCCTCCATCACCGTGACAACCACACACAACAAAGGTAGCACTAATATGGCCAATTAAATGTTAAAAAAAATATTTTTCTTTGTATGCTACTGTCTTAAAATGTAATCATAATTTTTTATAGAAATAAAAACAAATATGAAAGTAAAGATTTAAAATTATTATGAAGTAAAAAAAAAGATAAAAATGTATAAAATGTAACTATATAAAAACAAAATAATATCCATTGATATAAAAATATTAAAAAATATGTATTTATAAAAACATAAAAATAATTGCAAACATAATAAACATAGACAATATTAATCAGTCACCTGATTGGTTAATCATAAACATGTCTGTTGTTTTTCTTTAGAACAGGAAGTTCTGAATGCACTCAGAAATCTCAGCCACCCTGCCCTCTCACCAGCAGCAAAGACTTCTGGGAGTTTATGTGGTCATAAGGAGCGACCAACTGATGGAAAGTTCTGGAGGCCGGGATGGAGGATGTGTGATTGGCTCCACCCACAAAGCCCAGTTAGACGGCAGGAAGTGACATCATACAACCTGAACTCCTATGGTCTGAGATACGGGAAGAGACAGAATGCCGGTGGCTGACCGCGCTCGCCATTTCATAATTATTGTTTTATTTAGAATAAAGCTGTGGCCTAGGATTTTATATTTAGATTTTTTCTTAGATATTTAATTTAAATGTGTGAATAAAGTTAGAACCCTGTGATTTTAGATCCATGTTTATTCATTTATGTCTAATTTAATTTAAATGAATCGCCCTGTGTTTTACAGTATTTGAACTGAAGATGTGTGAATAAATTAAAGCTCATTATCGGTCTGTTCACTGAATCAAACTCAGACTACATGAAAATAAATGCCAGTCATATCTGACTTAAATTTAACTCCTGTTTCATCAGAATGATGAAGTAATGAGCATTAAATCTGAATGTTTTAAAGCTTTTAAAAACATTGATCACCATGATTTAAGTTTGACTCAAATGTCACAAAAGATCCAGTAAACAGTCTGTCAGTTTAAAATGAGAGCCAATCAAAATCAAAAGAATCTGAGAAATGAAGGTGTTTGTAAAAAAATATTTACTAGTATTAATATTTAAATGTTTTATTTTACATGTAAACTACTGAGGTAAAAAAGGAATACTGCACACTGCAAAAATAAATTAACCAGAGCAGGAACCACGAGGTCTCTTCAACCACGGCTCAGACCATCGACGACGACGAGCTGCTCGACAGCATCTACAACACAAACACAAGTTTGATCAGCTGATTTCTCATTTTATAGGCATTAAGCAATGACTGAGGAGAAAACTCACCGCACTTAGAAACGGGAGGTTGACAGCAGAGAGAACAAAGCTGAGCGCCATTGGGAAGAACGACCTGAGAGACAAAGAAATTCATCAAACAAAATCCCAATCAAGATATCAGTAAGATTACACTGATAACAAGATATCAGTAAGATAACATTGAAAACAAGATATCAGTAAGATAACACTGAAAACAAGATATCAGTAAGATAACATTGAAAACAAGATATTAGTAAGATAACACTGAAAACAAGATATCAGTAAGATAACATTGAAAACAAGATATCAGTAAGATAACACTGAAAACAAGATATCAGTAAGATAACACTGAAACAAGATATCAGTAAGATAACACTGAAAACAAGATATCAGTAAGATAACATTGAAAACAAGATATCAGTAAGATAACACTGAAAACAAGATATCAGTAAGATAACATTGAAAACAAGATATCAGTAAGATAACATTGAAAACAAGATATCAGTAAGATAACACTGAAAACAAGATATAAGTAAGATAACATTGAAAACAAGATATCAGTAAGATAACACTGAAAACAAGATATCAGTAAGCTAACACTGAAAACAAGATATCAGTAAGATAACATTGAAAACAAGATATCAGTAAGATAACATTGAAAACAAGATATCAGTAAGATAAAACTGAAAATAAGATATCAGTAAGATAACATTGAAAAAAGATATCAGTAAGATAACACTGAAAACAAGATATCAGTAAGACAACATTGAAAACAAGATATCAGTAAGATAACATTGAAAACAAGATATCAGTAAGATAACATTGAAAACAAGATATCAGTAAGATAACACTGAAAACAAGATATCAGTAAGCTAACACTGAAAACAAGATATCAGTAAGATAACATTGAAAACAAGATATCAGTAAGATAACACTGAAAACAAGATATCAGTAAGATTACACTGAAAACAAGATATCAGTAAGATAAAACTGAAAACAAGATATCAGTAAGATAACATTGAAAACAAGATATCAGTAAGATTACACTGAATGAGTCCCTGTTTATTTGTGACCAACCTGAATAAATGAACAAAGCCATAACTCTCCACCAGGATGCCAATGATTGGCCAGCGGCAAAGCACCAAGGCCACACCCCCCAGGAAGAAAAAGGAACCTCTGAATTTATGTCTCTGGAAGAAGAAGCGAGCTGTCCTCCTAAACCCCACGATCAGCATCAGACCAGCCAGGAACAAGATCTACCAGACACAAGATCATGTTAAATATTCATATTTCTACTGATATGGCCCTAAGGTTAGAACACCAAAGAACAAGATGTACCAGAGACAAGATCATGTTAAATATTCATATTCATGCCAATGAAACCCTAACATTAGAACACCAGAGAAGCAAGATCTACCAGAGACAAGATCATGTTTGATATTCATACTCATGCTGATGAGACCCTAATGTTAGAACGCCAAAGAACAAGATCTGCCAGAGACAAGATCATGTTAAATATTCATATTTCTGCTGATATGACCCTAAGGTTAGAACACCAAAGAACAAGATGTACCAGAGACAAGATCATGTTACATATTCAGAGTTCTGCCAATTTGACCCTAACATAAGAACGCCGAAGAACAAGATCTGCCAGTGACAAGATCATGTTATATATTCAGAGTTCTGCCAATTTTACCATAACATAAGAAAGCCAAAGAACAAGATCTGCCAGTGACAAGATCATGTTAAATATTCATATTTCTGCCAATTTGACCCTAACATCAGAACACCAGAGAAATAAGATCAGCAAGAGACAAGATCATGTTCATTATAAAGAGTTCTGTCAATTTGACCCTAACATTAGAACGCCAAAGAACAAGATCTAACAGAGACAAGATCATGTTAAATATTCATATTACTGCTGATATGACCCTAACATTAGCACACCAAAGAACAAGATCTGCCAGACACAAGATTATGTTTAAATAAATATGTAGTCATATGGATAAGCCCTTTTTTGCCCCCTCATCCATTTGTCTTGTAGTGATAAATACGTGAACAACAAAGGAAAATTAAATCAAGGACAACACATCATAAAACAAAACAATTAACATTCTTTAGTAATTCATCACCCATGAGGAATGATCTTGTGTATAATCATGATTGATCAAGCTGTTTTAGCTGATTTAATGCTGATAATTAGAGATGCATTAACCGCAGAAAGTTTAAAGTGTACTCACATTTCCAAAGGCCAGAAGGACGGAGTCAAAGTACAACAACACGCCAAAGAGCAGGAAGAACAACCCGAAGCCCATCACACCGATCCCTATCTCTGAAAGACATGATCAATCACTTAATCAATCAATCCATCATTAATCCATATTTTAACAATCAATAGCGGCTCTCTGATTCATCGATCTAGTTTATTGTTTTCCTTTTCTTCTTTTTTATTAAAAAAAGTGAATGAAAGTGTTTTTTTATTTACTCATGTTTGTGTTTTTGATCAAAAAGCAAGATGTAACATTCTTTTCTCATAATGTATGTGATGCCACTGGTGTTTTAATAAACGAATGTTGCATCACCAGTGTTTTGTTCTTTAATCTTTCTTTTCTGATCAGAAAATAAAAACTATAAGATGCATACATTTTTAAATTTCTTTTTAGAAAATGAAATAGAAACAAAAACAGAGCATTTGTAGTTTTTTATTCCTAATTTAATCTGAACTCCCTGAAAGGCCCATGTAGCGAAAGAGTTTGTTTCTTGATTTTGTGTTTCTGATTTTTTAAGCTAAGAAAAAAAGGTTGGAAATCACTGGTCTCAAACATAACCAGACATATTTCACACTTTGAATGAGTGTGCTCAGCCTCTAAAATACCAGCTGGTTCAGGAGAAAGGGTTAAGTTAATCATGTTTTCACAGGCCTAGTAGTCCGGGGCCCTAGGCGACTGCCTTCCTTTGCCTGATGATAAAGTCTGCCTCTGATAGCAGTCATTATTCCTGACATGTAGTACATTTATTTTGAAAGGATAAAATGTTTTTTATTGAGAAAAGTTCTCATTACTTCTCCATGAGCTTTTCTCCAACACAGCAAGGTAGAAATGTACTTCCTGGATTCATGGTCACATCTGACCCCTGTCTCCCTTAAAGGGATACTTCAACATTTTGGCAAATTCATCCATTGCCATAATCCCTATAGTCTTAGTATACCTATAGTCTTTGTTACCTTCAGTTGTCGGTGCAAGCTGTTTCTAGATCGGCGCTGCTGAGTTCGGACCTGCTGTGCCAACTCAATGTAAGCAGACGGTATTCCAGCTTTCCCTCATCAAACTCATCAAATACACAATCCAACAACTCCAAAACGCTCTCGTGGACAAGTTGTGACCTGCACATTCACCACACTATGAAATAATAACGTATATTTATGTAACATTACGACGCATGAAGCAAATACTCTGAACTATTTCTTGAGTAAACCACTGGGCGGAGTGACACAGTGCAGCAGCCATGTCTGGAGTGTAGTTCCGGCTTTGCCTTTAGCTTTAAAACATCTCCGTCTCATAACGTTCCATGATTATTTCAAAGCCTCATGAGCACCAGCACGGCAGTACGTGCTGGTGCTCATGGGTAATTGAGTGGTCCTTCTGGTAAAGCACTGCCGCTTTTGTCCACCGGCGCCGCAAAACTACCAAAAAGGTTAAAGTTCTGTTGTGCTGCTTTAATAGAACTCACTCTGTCAATGATTTACATTCATCAGCTACAGCTGTACTTCTCCAATATGGCGCCCTCATGACGCCTCTAATAGACCTGAATGTGGTGTCTACATGTAGATATCTATGTGACTGCACATACGCTTAGCTTCATGCTAACCTACATAGCAAGGTCAACAAACAGAAGGTCCATACTATCTAAGAGGGGGTATATCGCCCCCTACTGTAGTGGAAGGGAACGTGCTCCCATAGGTGATTATTCTGAATTAGTCATCTAATCAAACATTAATGAAGCTGTAGTTTGACTTCACAGTGATATTTTCACAGTGTAACTCACTCTGTAGCTCCGTGACCACGGCCATGACAGTGCTCTGGTCCTCTCCCTCTGTCCGTGGTCGCTCTGGTCGCACCGGTGTTAACGTGTCTCTCCCAGCCCTCTGTCAGAGTGAGGTTCAGTCGTGCCTGCTCCCTCGGTGCCGACCTTTGAGCATTGATGTTGTCATCGTCTGATCATTAACCTGAGCATGCTCAGTGACCTGTGATGTCATCAAGCACTGATTCAGTCTGTGTATTTACCTTTGATCAGGTGAATCAATCAGGGAAAAGGCCACGGTACAAGAGGTTAATGTTTCCTGTTAAGAGAGAGTAATGTTGACAACACTGAGACTGAATAACTTCTGAGGTTTAAATCTGAATACATAGATCAGTGTTACTCAACCCTGCTCAACCAAAGAGCCAAATGGTCGGAAAAATACCTTTGAGAGATCCACGATCTGAGTGGTGAAAAGTGTCAAAAACGGCTTGAAGTAGCAGTAAAAATCAGTAAATGGTGGCAAAATTGTAAAAAAGCAGCAAAAACGGGTGAAAAGGGGTGAAAATGGGGAGAAAAAAATGAGTAAAGGGTCAGAGAGCAGCAAAATGGGGGAGGAGGGACAAAAAATAATTTACAGGTGGCAAGAAATGGTCCAAAAGCAGAAATACATAGCAAAAAAATTGTGAAAAGTGACTAAAATGGGCAAAAAGCAGTCAAAAGTGGCAAAAAAAAAAACTTGAAAAGGGGCAAAAATGGGATAAAAGTGGGAAAATTTTGAAAAAAAAGGGGAAAAAAGAAGTGGCAAAAATGGGCAAAAATAGGAAACAGGTGTTATTTAATGGCAAAAGGAGGCCTAAAAGGACAAAAGGGCAAAATTGGGATAAAGGTGGCAGAAAGAAGTGGCATAAATAGGCAAAAAAAAAAAAATATATATATAGGATACAAGTGGTATTTAATGGCAAAAGTAGCTTAAATGGGTGACAAGTGGCAAAAAATGTGAAAAGGGGCAAAAAGTTTCCCTTTATTAAAGTTTTCTGTGTAAATAATACAAATTTTTCATAAGAATTTAAAATTAAGACATAAAAGAGCCACAAATAATCACAAAGGAGCCACATGTGGCTCCAGATCCACACGTTGAGTATCACTGACATAGAGGTTTAAATCTGAATACATAGAGGGTTTTATCTGAATACAGCTCTCTGAGGGGTTCAAAAGTTCATTATTAGTATGCCGATATTTACAGCGCATCTATCAGCCTAACACATGAAGATCAAATTTCCTGTTTCAACCATTCTCCTCTCATTCAGATTGATTCTACTTGTTTTTCAAACTGACTCTGATTTCTCTCTGTGGCGTACGAAACTTTCTCTGCGCTCTAAATGAAACGACCAATAGGAAGCAGGTAGAGGATGGACCAATCAGGTTAGCTCTGCCCGTTGTTGCTATGCCGTTCTTCAGGAGACATTTGCTCTGATCTCACTCTGAGAGTCCCAACATTCGACCGAATATCATCTCAGCCGATTTCCAAGCCCTGTAACTCCACATCAGTTTCTCCTACAGACTTTATTTTACCTTAAAAAGTAGAAAAATTATTCAGCTATTTATGCTGGATTCACTTTTTTGCTATCTTTGACATTTTTTAAATCATTTCTGTTAAAGTTTCGTGATGATTTTTCAAAGCAAATGTCTCCTGGAGAACAGCATAGCAACATCAGGCAGCGCTAACCTGATTGGTCCATTCTCTACCTGTTTCCTATTGGTTGGTTCATCAGAAAATCAGAAAGCAAAAATTCATAGAGCACAGAGAAAGTTTCATATGCCACTGAGAAAAATCTCAGTTTGACAAACAAGCAGAATGAACAATGAGAGGAGAATGGATTTAAATTTGATCAACTAAAGATCAGGCAGACATTTGAAGCACAAAGTCAGGTTTGAATGGAAAGACTAAAGAAGAATCAGAGACCAGAATCAATAATTTCTGACCTCAGAGAGTTAAATGTGCTATTGAGTTAAGCAACAATATCAGTACCAGATATAGAGTATTTAAGTATCAGTGTATTGGGTATCAGTAAAATACAAAATCATCCATCCCTAACTTTCAGTAAAGTATGAGATGATAAACAGTTAAATATGACAGCAGCTCAGCGGGTTTGTTTTATGCTCTTTATTAATGCAGACATATAGTTTAATATAACAAACACCGTCTTTATCATGGGGAGAGGGGTCTGTTGCTGACGGCGGGGGATGAGCTTTAACCTCAGTAGTTTTTTTTTGGCAGTGACCTTTATCAACACGTGGACAGAGCAGTAAATATACGATCGTTCAGGCAGCAGACATGGTAGAAAAAGAGCAGAGGAATCAGAAGCTTCTAGAAACTCTCCATGGGTTTACATTCAATTTATTGCAAGCGTAATATTTATGGTCATTTTTAACATTTGCATAGATCAAGCAGTTTGTCTATTCCCCCAAAGTAGCAGTGAATACATGAAGATAACTGAAAACGTTATTTACACTCCTCTTTATTTAGGAACAGATGCTACATGTTGTATCAAAGATGAACACCGTCCGTTTTCAGCACGCCACCCTCTAATGGATCCACAAATATCAAAGGTCAGAGCCACGACGGTGGTACACGAACACGTCCTGAAAACTGGATGAAGAGTAAAAAGTGTCATCAAATATCCATGCAGCTAAAAAAATACTCGCTCCATCAGTGAATGCGGTCCCTTTCTTTAAAAAACAAAAATATAGACATTTTCTCTGAATCCGTTTTATTTTCTGTGTAAAGTGAGAGCCATCAATGCTTCAGTATAAAATCTGTTTAACACTGAATGCTTTCTATGAACGCCACTCGCTTTGACGTTAAACACTTCATCACATCGAGGGGGCGAAATACACAATGAGGGGGTGTGGCTGTGTGGAGGGAGGTAAGGGGTTAAATCTGGAGGAGGATGCAGCAAACAGGCTTAGAGTGTATACGACTGTAATAGGTTTAAAACAGGGAATGTTGAGAGGCTTTGATTGGCGTCATCTTAAAAGCTTAACATAGAATGTTACTTCAAAGGATGGCATCATCTTCAAAGGCAAGCATAGAATGTGACTTTAAAAGATAATGTCGTCTTCAAAGGTCAACACTGAATAGGACTTAAAAGGATGACATCATCTTCAAGGCAAACACAGAATATGACTTTAAAGATGATGTCATCTTAAAAGCTTAACATAGAATGTTACTTCAAAGGATGGCATCATCTTCAAAGGCAAGCATAGAATTTGACTCTAAAAGATAATGTCGTCTTCAAAGGTCAACATTGAATAGGACTTAAAAGGATGACATCATCTTCAAGGCAAACACAGAATATGACTTTAAAGATGATGTCATCTTAAAAGCTTAACATAGAATGTTACTTCAAAGGATGGCATCATCTTCAAAGGCAAGCATAGAATGTGACTCCAAAGGATGATGTCATCTTTAAGGCAAACATATAATGTGACTTTAAAGAGGATGTCATCTGTAAAGGTAAATGTTGAATAGGACTTCAAAGGATGGTATTATCTTCAAAGGCAAGCATAGAATTTGACTTAAAAAGATGATGTCATCTTCAAAAGTAAACGTTGAATAGGACTTCAAAGGATGACATCATCTCCAAAGGCCAGCATAGAATGTGACTTCAAAGGATGACGTCATCTTCAAAGGCAAACATAGAATTTGACCTGAAAGATGATGTCATCTTCAAAGGCATAGAATGTGACTCAAAGGGTGACGTAATCAAAGGCAGAGGACAGAATGTTGGTGAAGCTGAGGATGTTGGTTCCTTTTCCCCTGCATTTTAATCAAATAGGCCAGAGTTGGCAGTTTTTGAAAAAGTGGTGGACAGTAAACATAAAAAATTGTTGGCATATACAGCTGTTTCAGAAAGTATCCAGATCCCTTTCACCTTTTTAATTTTCTTATGTTTCAACCTGATGCTACACTTGTTTGAAATCATTTTTTTTCTCATTAATCTACACTCAGTACCCCATCATGACAATGTTAAAATAGAATTATAGAATTTTTTGCAAATGTATTAAAAATAAAGTCTTAAATATCACATCAGCATAATTTTTCAGACCCTATCCAACAACCCTGTAAATGTAGCTCAGGTTCCTCCTTTGTCTCTGGACCTTTGCTGAGATGTTTCTACATCTTGACCGGAGTCCACCTTCCTGTTGCATGGCATCAAAGTCTACAGGGTTTTAAATTAGTTTTCAGTTCAATGTCTGAAATAAGGTATGAAGTAAACATACACAAACGTACCAGAATACTTCCCTCTCTCAGATGAACCAACAAGACCATCCTCTGACAAAGATCTGTCATTTATTATAGGATAAGGTGTTTGTTTCTATAATAAACAGAGCATCACAATAAAAGTAATACTTGGTCTTCTTTACAATATTAAAAAAAACCTGCATTTATATTTAATGGTATTAGTTTAAGTGGGTTTGGAAAAACCACCATATTGGATATCGATAAGTATCAATACCATGCTTCCCTAGATTTGATTAAATATTTCTTTTTAACAGTAGTTGCCATGTTGATAACTGCATGTCCTCCAGATTTAAAAAGTTGAATTCAGCACATAAAACAGACGTGTTTCAGACATATGGCACTGCATGTGGACATGAATAAGGATATGCTAATAAATCCTCTGGACTGACTGCATGTTCACTAACGTTTCTTTACACCAACACGTGTTACTCTGCTAAGGTCACTTCTATTTCACTTCCACGGATCCAACAAACCTTATAACGTACATTTTATTTACATGCACAATCAGAGGGAGGCTCGCCATGATAGAACCATCATAAACTTTGATATGACTCCGGTAAAAAGAACTTAAATTAAGTCCCAGACAACCCAACTATAGGTCTTTAATTCTTTTTAATTATCAAAAATTAAAGAAAGCTCCTGATCATGGCCCGAATTACACAGAAACATCATCACATGTGTTTTTGTTTAGTTTTCAACCGTGTTCAGGAGCTTTTGGTTAGAAATAGGACTCTTTTTTTTAAAGCTTTGGTGCTTTGATACTACCTAATGACCTGATTAAGTTTAGGGGTCAGGGGTTTTTAACCCTAAAATATGAGGTATTATAAAGTATGGACCATTTTGCTGACCATATTGTAGGTCTGAGTGGTGAGGTGACGACCATCAAACAAACAGAAACACATGCATGAACCGTAAATGGCGATGACTTACACTGACTCATCAGTGGAATTAACGGAGTAATGCCAAGGTCAGACAACCCCTCATAATCACTATTAAATCCTGATCCAGCAGTCGGAGGGTCTTAGGACCCATCAACCCTGAACATTGATGGTTTAAACTGTGTAGTGTGTCACAAAGAGAGTCACATCTAGAACACCACCAAACAGGAAGTTAAGTAAGCCAGAGCCCTCTGTGATACAGCTGGATCACTACTAATCCTGGGGTATTCTACTGAATTATATCATCAAACTATAATTGGCTCCTGATGTTAAAAATATTTATCTGAGCCCATATTTTTCCACTTTTTCCCATCTGTATGTCTTTAAAAAGACTATTTTGTACTACAGCATTAACGAATGTCCACCCTAAGTTTAGTCACTTTGTCCAAATTAAAACTGATCCCATTAACTAAGTTAAATCCAACAGATCAGGTGTGATTGTTCAAATCTGATTGTTTTGAATGCGATTTTATAGAAGTCTTTAACATTAGACATTATGGATTCATTCATCCTAACAGACTAATTCAGTTCAGTACCGTAGATCCAGGATGTTTGTTTACACCTGATGATTGGTCGGGCACTGGCATGTACTCGTGTCTCTGTGAGCACCTGATCTGACATAAAAGATGGTGGCGTCTGACCTCGGCATAAAGGACAGGTGATTTAAAGTCACCCTGACATCAGAACCAATCAGATTAGAGGATTCTGACATGGTTGAAATCAGAGCAGGTGGCTGAGACATAGGTGAGGAGGGGCGTGAAAAAGGCGTCACAGTGAGATCAAGTGAGTCCTCCGATCCATACCAACAATATCAGTGATGCCGTGCCCCTCGGACCGCTGCCAAGGGCATTTCCATGGATGTGAGTATCCCGGTTAGGAGCCTTTCCTGGGACAGAGACCTGGCTAATTATGACCACTGCCGTCGGCTGTAGTGACCAGTGGATGGTGACTAAACATCTGTGAGATCTCCACGCAGGGTCAGGGCCTCTGGTTTTGAAGTCTGTCCACATAGTAACGTCTCCATCATTGCGTGACCTACTCCATCCTACATATTTGTAGACCGCTGACCTGTTGCCCGTTAATTATAGAGTTGAAAAGGTCAGCGTTTCAACCGTTTCTTCCATTAAAACTTCCTGTTTGATTTTGCTGATCCGTCACTTTGCTGAGGTCACACCTGCTCTTCTTCACCTGTTCACTGTCAGAGTTCACCAGGTACTGAACCAGGATAAGGGTTAATCCTGTTTCTGAATCAGGATGGGATCTTTGAATGACCAAATACAAAATGGAACACCTAAAAACCAGGTCAAAACCAGGATACTCAGGTCCACGACTTTATGATGAATAAAGATGCCCATTAACGTCTTCTCTAAGCGTCCAGCAGTCACTCAGACATTGCCTTGCAAGAAACCTTTGCCATCCACATCCAGAGCTCCTCCTCCTGGTTAATATGTCCTCATAATTATCTCCAGCCTGTTCCTCGCCCATGCAGTGTCCCTGCCTCCGTCAGAAGGTTGGTCTCAATGTTACCTCTGTCAGTTTAACCGTGACCCCCATCAGTTCGTTGTGGTCTCAGAGATTGACCGGTGTAACCGTGACCCCCATCAGTTCATCGTGGTCTCAGAGGTTGACCGGTCTTACTGTGACCCCCGTCAGTTCATCATGGTCTCAAAGGTTGACCAGTCTCACCATGACCCCCGTCAGTTCATCGTGGTCTCAGAGGTTGACCAGTCTAACCGTGACCCCCATCAGTTCATTGCGGTCTCAGAGGTGTCTTGGTGACGTCTCCTTTGTGTCCTGAGCTAAATTAAATCTTACACATCTTTGAAGCTGGTCAGTTACCGCCTCACACAGTGGGAGACCATCAGAGGGATCAGAGGTTTTATTTTGAAGGGGAATATTCAGTCTTTTGTTTCCTGTTGGGTTTATAACTGTCTCTCAGACACAGGAAGTAGATCCCCCATGCTGTTGTTGAATGTTCAGGTGCTACAGAAAAGACAAGTCTGTTCAGTTCGTCCAGTGATCCTCAGAAAGACGCTCCGTCAAACTTCACCGCAGCCAGGGCCTGGGCTAGAAGGAGATAAAGAGACAGGGAGACAATGAGACAGGGAGACAGGCAGACAGAGAGACACAGAGACAGGGAGACAGGCAGAAAGACAGACAGGGAGACAAAGAGACAGTAAAACAGGGAGACAGAGAGACAATGAGACAGAGAGACAGGGAGACAATGAGACAGGGAGACAAAGAAACAATGAGACAGGGAGACAATGAGACAGGGAGACAAAGTAACAATGAGACAGGAGACAAAGAGACAATGAGACAGGGAGAAAAAGAGACATTATGACAGGCATACAGAGAGACAGAAAGACAGGGAGACAGAGAGACAGGCAGACAAAGAGACAATGAGACAGGGAGACAAAGAAACAATGAGACAGGGAGACAAAGAAACAATGAGACAGGGAGACAAAGAGACATTATGACAGGCATACAGAGAGACAGGGGGACAAAGAGACAGGGAGACAAAGAAACATTGAGACAGAGAGACAGGGAGACAGAGATACAGGGAGACAAAGAGACAATGAGACAGGGAGACAAAGAAACAATGAGACAGGGAGACAAAGAGACAAAGAGACAGGGAGACAAAGAGACAGGCAGACAGAGAGAGGAGGAGACAAAGAGACATTATGACAGGCATACAGAGAGACAGGGAGACAAAGAGACAGGGAGACAATGAGACAAAGAGACAGGCAGACAGAGAGAGGAGGAGACAAAGAGACATTATGACAGGCATACAGAGAGACAGGGAGACAAAGAGACAGGGAGACAATGAGACAAAGAGACAGGGAGACAATGAGACATTGAGACAGGCAGACAGAGAGAGGGGGAGACAAAGACAGTGTTCTGTTGTCTACAGTGATCAATCATCATCGTCTTTATAATATAATTAAACTAAATCTACAGTTGTCTATCACACTGACTTAGCATAGCGTTAGCTTCTTAGCTAAAAACTGTAGCCATAGATTCATACATATAGATGCTGACTGGGCTGATGAGGACAGGTAATTATCACTACCTGTTCTCCAGGGTGACCATGCCTCCTACTGGGGGAAAACTGACCAAGACTGAACGGTAGATTAGAACGCTGGTTCCCAACCTGGGGCCCAGGCCAGGTTGGGTGTGCCAAAAATTTACTTACTTCTACAGCCTGATCTTCAGTAGTGACCTTCTGTGGCAGTGAAGGGTGTCAATGATTGCCTTCTGGACCATAGTCCAGTCGGCAGTCTTCCTCATGACTGAGGTTGTGTGTACTGAACCAGAGTAAGAGAATGAAGGCTCAGGAAACCTTTGCTAACTGGACTTTTCCGCAATATTCTGTTTAGATAAAGGGGATTTCAGATTTTCATGATCTTTAAGCCAAAATCATTGAGATTAAAAAAAACAAAAAAAGAAAAAGTTTGAAATATTTCACTTTGCATGAGATGAATCTAGAATATAAGTTGAACTCTCTGAAGTGAATCACAGGATAAAGGAAAAAAACAAAAGAAAAAACCCTTAATTTGATATTCCTGCGCTGTTCCTGTAAGTAAGGAGGCTAAAGCAGCATCTAGGTGTGTATATCTATGGCTGAAGCATTCTACCAGCTGATTGGTCTAGAAACATCTAGAGGAGGAGTCCAGACGGAGGCAGCTAGGGGGAGGGGCAGACACTCACCTGGTAGGACTCACACCTTCATGATGTGGGCGGAGTTTGGGAAGTCAGCGGAGGATGGGGGAGGGGCCAGGCTGGTCGGGGAGGTGGGGGGACTGGGGACGCACTGGGCTGGAATGAAATGGGGGAGAGGGGGGATGTGAACGGGTGACAGGAAAAGAGGAGTGAAGCAGTGAGAGAAAAACCGTGAGGAACGTTGAGGACAACCATGGACATCTGAGACCCTGAGATAACAGTTTAACCTGGAGGGACTGATTCAACCTTAAAACAGATTCATTAGGAAACAAGAACGACCCTATATGGAACCATGTACTGTGTCTATTATTACATCCTTGGATATTTTCCTGTTTTATTGATTTTATATTTATTTATGCAGTCACTTCTTTTACATTACAGATGTTTTATTTAATTGACATTACTTTGTAGAAATCTGTTTTCACTTTGACATGAAAGATTTATTTTGGCGAAATGATATCGACCATAATTGATTTATAAATAATAAAAGAGTAAAACATCAAAGGAGGTGAATACTATTTTAGGGCCGTCTGAACTCTGTGCGAGGGTAACAGTCTGTTTCTCTCCATATGAACATGAGCTGATCTGGAAATGAAATGATGAATTACACACATGATGAGAGTCTGTTATGATCGTCTATGATCCAGCTCTAATATTAATGTTATAAAGGCTGTAATAATGGAGGACACTACATCATGTTTAGGAGCTCACAGACTTAAAGGAAAAACCCTTTTTATGACCTGGTTCGGTTTTATGGCCCTGGCTGTTATTGCGTTGGCTTTCATAACATCTAGACTCTGCTCACTGAGGTCCTGGACCAGGACCAGAGACTAATGTAGAGGAAAGTTCAGAGCAGAGATTCAAATCCACGTTCAAACCCAGACCAGAGCTGGCTCAGAGACCCGTTCACAGCTGCAGGGTCCTGACAGGGGTCCAGAGAAACCTGTGTTTGTTCAGGATTATGTTCAGACTGAGTCATTCTCACACGGAGAGGATCCAAAACCCTGGACTATTCAGACCACGTATCTATGGAGGTTTAATAACATGATTACATCTCACTATTGTTATTATTATTATTATTATTATTATATTTATTATTATTGTTATTATTATTATTGTTGTTGTTGTTGTTATTATTATTGTTATTATTATCATCATCAATATTATCATTGTTATTATTATTCATATTGTTATGATTAATAATAATAATAATATTGTTATCATTTTTATTATTATTATCAACATTATTATTGCTATTGTTATTACTTCAGTAAAATATTTATCATGAATAAGAGGCAGTCAGTGTAATTTAACAGCCCACATACTTTTAAGTTAAAATAAGAAACCCTGAATCAAGACTCAGGTTGTTTCTTAATAGCTCTTTGAAAACAGGGAAAACAAAACATGGCAAAATAAATAAAAAGAAAAATGAATAACTAAAACAAACCTTGCCCCTGGCTGCGCTGGCTCTATCAGACAGTTCAGATTAAACTGGGAATCAAAAAGTCAGAACAAAAGTGTTGTTTTTTTGTTTTGTTTTTTTTTTTTCATTTCTTTTTTCTTGTTTTCCAAGAAGAGTTGGGGAAATGAAAAAAATATGTTTTCCATCTTATTGTTTTATGTTTGTTTTTTAAAATTCTGATCAAAAAAGGGAGCTCAAAGAACGAATCACTGGTGACAAAATGTTACTTGCAAAGGGTCCAACATACAGGAAACAGAAAAAACAATGTTACATCACCATTCATCATCATTCTTTGATCTTCCTTTTTGATCAGAACACATAAACAAAAAGAGAAACAAAAATTAAAAACTACTTTTGTTTTTCTTTTTTCATGTTTCTGTTTTTGATTCCCAGTTTAATCTTAATGGCCTAAAATAGCTGTTCACATTAAAATCTTTCCATGTTTTGTTTTCCTTTTTTTTAACTGTGTTTTTTTCAACAGTGTGGTTCTGAAGCTAAAAATCCCGTTCATTTTCTACATAGTGGATTTGATAATAAATCATATTATCAGAGACTGATGGATTTTTCAAATCAAATCAGCTGAAAACGACACCAACCTGAGGCCATAAAATAGATTTACTCAGATTCAGTGATATGATGGTTTCATTAAATAAAGCCTGTCTTCAGATGGTCGGACAGTTGACCTCAGACTAAAGAACTCTGAGAACTCTTCAGATCTCAGCAGAACATTTTCTGCTTAATTTATTACCAACAGAAACAACAGCCAAGGCAACAAAACCACGTGAATGTCTGAATGTAGAGCTGTAAATCAGTGAAATGACATCACTGTGGTGATTGGTTGTTAAAGAGTGACAAATATTTCATCTGTCTAGGATAGATTCCTTAGATGAAGATGATCGGATTTCAGATGAGATGTTAGTGAACCATGCTGTTAGGTGAAGATGCTTTAGCAGTTAGCAGTATTAGCATTTGTTAGCGGTGGCTAGCAGTTGTTGTGAGCAGCTAGCAGGTGTTAGCAGTGCAGACTGAGTGCGCGGTGTAGGCGTCCCTGCAGCAGGGCGGAGACAGTCCTTACCAGACAGGATACGACTGCGGCGAGACGCCTCAGCAGCGAGAGCGCAGGAGATCTCGATCCTTTTCTCCTGCTCCTGAAGCTGCTGCTGGGAGGAGGCGGGGGCCCCGCCATCCACGGGACCATCCAGCAGAGGAACCATGTTCTGTAGACTGACCAGGAAAGAAATATAAAAATGAGTTATTATAGGATAGGTCAGACATACTACTATATATGGGTTATTATAGATCAGACATAATAATAAATATGGGTTATTATAGGTCAGACAACAAGAAATATATGGGTTATTATAGATCAGACATAATAATAAATATGGGTTATTATAGGTCAGACATAATAATAAATATGGGTTATTATAGGTCAGATAAAAAGAAATATATGGGTTATTATAGGTCAGACATAATAATAAATATGGGTTATTATAGGTCAGATAAAAAGAAATATATGGGTTATTATAGGTCAGACATAATAATAAATATGGGTTATTATAGGTCAGATAAAAAGAAATATATGGGTTATTATAGGTCAGATACAATAATAAATATAGGTTATTATTAGGGGTGAGTATTGGCAAGAACCTCATGATACGATACGCATCACGATACTTGGGTCACGTTATATCAGGATATCACGATATTGTGATATATTGTGATATTCTACACAGTTAACTAAGAAAAATATAGAGATAGTGTACATGTAAATCACACAATATGTTGTAGGTGTTCCTGCTATATTTCACGGCAGCAAGACAGAGCTTGCAAATGGCATTTCCTTTCTGTAACTCGCTGTTTGTGCTCACACAAACGTGTGAGCAAGTCGTATTTTACTAACAACTCCCCTAAAATATAAATTTTAATTTTTTACCAAAAAATCGATATTAAGAGTTGAAGTATCGATATTGTATCGGATGTCAAAGTATCGCGATATATTGCCATACCGATATTTTTCACAGCTCTAGTTATTATAGGTCAGATGAAATAATAAATATGGGTTATAATAGGTCAGTTAAATAATTAGAATGGGTTATTATAGGCCCAATAAAACAGAACATCATCTGCATAAAGAGGAGGAGTTTTTTATATAAGTGTAATAAATCGTTATTTCTCCTACTTTGATTTGGCGATGAGCGTTTTTATCCTCTCCAGCTTCTTCTGCTTCTCTTTCTGCTCCTCAGGACTCAAAGGTGTGTCGTCCTCTACATCCAGGTACCGCTCCGGGATCAAGACTTTGTCTGGAGACATCAGCTGTAACAGACACCATGGATATAGAATAAACATTAACATGCTTATCCAACAGATACGGATTCATACAAGGCCGCCCATGAGGGGGGGATAAAAAGAGAGAGATTTCTGATATACAGCCAACCTGGTGGACCGAGGAGGTCAATAAAATCAAGGTACATTTTTTTATTATTATTATTATTATTATTATTTTATCAAAGAAACAAAAATTGATTTTATTTATTCTTTTATGCAGTACAGTACTTTTTCTAAATGTAATCATTCCTGTAGTGAAACACCTTCTTCTGCAAATGTTTGTATTTGTGTATCTAAAATGAGTGAGGACTGATCAACCCGCTGATTAGTCTCACCCCCTTGCTGATGTCGAGGTCATAGTGTTCTGGTTCAATCTGCAGCCGTCTCAGGCGAGCGATTTCCTCGCGAGGCGACTCCTGACCCTGGCCTCGGACCGCGGCCTCCAAGTCTTTGATATCGATCTCATGAGCAGTCAGCCGCCGCCTGATCTGTACCAACACACAAACACATTTTAGAGGTAGTATCAGCTTCAGTCGGGGTGGGACGGTCTACTCTGAGTAAGCCCGTCTCCACAGGATGGCGGTGTGAGGGATCTTCATCACCGATGCCTTCATTCACTCTTTCTGATCATTTTAACTGGACAGAAACAAGTCTTAAAAAGTAAACAAGTAACAGTTAACTGAAAGAAAATAAAGGGTCAATACATGTATGGAAAGTGATCAGTCAAAAATCTCAGACCAGGTGTAAGTGTTGGACAGAAATGGTCACATGATCAATCTTACCACTTTGTAGTTGGCTGGTGACTGTCCACCTGACAGGTTTAGGCTCCGCCTCTTGTCTCTGACAGAGCTGCTCTGGTTTCGTCTGATTCGTTCGTTCTGCTCCTCCACGCTCATTTTTGACTTTACCTCCGCTGGAAACACGGCGCTCTTAGGCCGTTCCTATGAAGGAGGGAGAGAACGCCATGACATAAAGACAGGTACAGGTGAGCTCTCCCCTCCACAGACATGTAGGTCTGGTTTCAGTGAAGTCTGGCTTAAACTCACCCTGGAGATCCCGTTATGAGCTCGGCCGTGGTGTCGAGTAACTGCAGCAGGTCCGACCTGAGACTCGTCCGTGGGTGACTTGGTTCTGGGAGGAACAATGCCGACTGACAGAGATGAAGACAAAACCAGAGGAACTCATCAGAGTTGATGTGGGTCGATTCAGAATCCACTGTTGGTTTCATTATTATCTTTATTCTTCACAAGTGGTCTGTGTGGATCAGTGATGTTCTAGAACCCACTAAACTGGATTTTTGCGGGATGTGAAGAAACCTCTGACGCCTGCTTGATGTTAGGATACGCTGCGAGGTTCTCTCCATCTGCTGATGGCTAACCAGCAGGTTTATCTCAGGTGGTCTTACCTTTGTTCATGGCTGACTGCCGGTCCTGGAGCTGCTCCACCACATCACTCATGTTCTGGTCTCCATACTGTGGGACAGAATCCAGGAATGATTCATCATCATAGTAATAATTAATCAGTAAAACTGCAGGTGGAGAAGTAGTCCTGGAGCTGCTGATGACAAAGTCTGGATATTTAATGTCTATAAAACAACAACAAATAAGGAAAAATGGAAAACGGTTCCTCAAACCTGACAGACTCCTGTCATTCACTGGACCTGGCTCTTAGAGCCAGCTCTTTAAACCGGCTCTCGCAGCTGGCTCTTAGGATTGGCTCTCTGAGCTGGCTCTTAGAAGCTTCTCTCAGAACCGGCTCTCAGGACCGGCTCTTACAGCAGGCTCTTAGGATTGGTTCTCGAACTGGCTCTTAGAAGCGCCTCTTAAAACCAGCACTTAGGACTGGCTCTCAGAACCGGCTCTTATAGCTGGCTCTTAGGATTGGCTCTCAAAACTGGCTCTTAGGACCGGCTCTTACAGCTGGCTCCTAGGATTGGCTCTCAGAACTGGCTCTTAGAAGTGTTTCTTAGAACCAGCTCTTAGGACCGGCTCTCAGAACCGGCTCTTACAGCTTGCTCTTAGGATTGGCTCTCAGAACTGGCTCTTAGAAGCGTCTCTTAGAACCAGCTCTTACAGCTGGCTCTCAGAACTGGTTTTTAGATGTGGCTCTTAAAACTGGCTCTTAGAGCCATCTTGTCCGTAAACACCACATCATGACTCCCTTATAACTGAGTGTTCATTAAAAGCTCATGGTGCCTCTTTAACAGCTTTTCTCTCTAATGTTGTTGTAAAAAAGACAATGATATACTATTCAGGCAATAAATCTGATGGTGTATTGGTTAGACTGGAATGAATGACACTGGCCTGCATGTGTAAGGCAAGAATGGAATGTTGTATAACTTTAAAAGATAATATAATCTTCAAAGGCAAGGATGGAATATCAAATAAGGATTACATAATCCTCAGAGGCAAGGATGGAATGTTAAATAAGGATGACATCATCAGTCTAAAGATTATTAAAAGCTTTGACAGCATGACATCATCAAAGACAGGCCATAGTTGACAACTTTTGGAAAAGTGGAACTGGTGCCCTCACCAGGTCCACCCACTTTTCTTAAAGTTGCCAACAAAGGACAGTCAACATGAGAGAAAGGCTGCTGGTTCATCTGTTTTCTAATTATGATAATGAGATGAGATGAAATGATGAGATGATAATAATGAGATAAAGTTTAGTATCTGGTTTCAAATGATGAGTTATGAGGGAGTCATAACCTCTTAACCTCTTCTTAACCTCGTCTTAACCTCAGGTTGCCAACACTGATGGTAATGGAAGGTTTAAACCAACACTGAGACCCTTAACATCCGACTGATGGTCACACTGCTGAGACTCCTAATCTGGATTTATATTTATTTATGAAGATTTTCTCCATCTGTCTTAATTGTGTGGCTGTGTTCTAACTATCTGAACTACGTGACTACAGAGGAACAAAACGTGGGGTTATGTGGAAGATCAGAGGCTGTAGAAGCGTCAATATGGAGCTGTGAGCACTGTTAAAGAAACAGATCGAGTGTTAGAACATGAGGCCGAAAGTTTCAGTGTTAAAGGCTTTAAAAACAGAAACAGGGAGGTTAACGGGGAGGTCATGTAGCGGCTGATACGGACACACAGAGGGATAATCAGGGGGACGATGGGTGAATGTCTGGATGGATGAACAACATGGAGGGTGGAGGGTTTCCTGTTTCTGATCAGGGTAAAGTAATGTTGTTTAAAGAGTAACTAAACCCCAGAGCTCCAATGTAGGAGTATCGACGCTGGAATTTAAAAATAAAGAGACTCTAAGGAGGGTTACGACACGTCCACTCAGTTTAGGCAATGTCATAACCAGGCAGACTTACCAGGAGCTGCCTGAAACTATGACATATGCTCCTGGACAAGACTGGAGTTCTAATTATATCATCCTTATTTAAAGGATAACAGGATTAATTTACAATTTAGAGAAAAGAAAAAACACTACCCACAATCCTAGGGTGTCAGCCAGATCTCTGATTGGTGGAGCCAACTGTTACCATGAGGATGTTCACAAACTTTAACTGTTGACTGCTCCGTCTGGAGTCAGAACAAGTTGTGATTGACATTATCAAAGGCAAGAATGGAATGTTTAATAACTTAAAAAGGTGACATGTCCTTTCAAAAGCCTATTAAATGATGTCATTATCAAAGGCAAGGATTGAATGTTTAATAAACTGTAAAGGGTGATATCTTTCTAAAGTATTTTAAAGGATGTCATAATTAAAAGCAAGGATGGAACTTGTGATGAACTTTAAAAGGTTACATAATCTTTCAAAAGCCTACTAAAGGATGTCATAATTTAAGGCAAGGATGGAATGTTTAATAAACTTTAAAGGGTGTAATCATCAAAGGCAGAGGACGTAATGTTTTATAAACTTTTAAGGGTAACATCATTTATCTAAGGCCTATCAAGGATATTTTAAAATTATATTATCAAAGGAAAGAATGGAATGTTACATATATTAAAGGGTAAAATCATCAATTAAAGCCTACTGAGGATGTCATAATAAAAGGCAAGGATTTAATGTTTTATAAAGTAAATTAAAGGATGACATTATTAAGGGCAGAGAATGGGGTATTTTTCTAGACTTTAAAAGATGACATGGTCTTTCTTTAGCCTATAAAAAGATGAAACCATCAAATGAAAGGATGGAATGTTTTATACAGTAAGTTTAAAGATAACATTATATCTCTAAAGCCTACTTTACATCAACTGTTGCTAAGAAGTACCTTGTTTCTAAAAATAAAACTAACATGTAAACTCATAAAAATTAAACTAAAATAAAGCATTTTAGAAAAATCAAAAACAAGTAGAAAGAAAATAAAAACAAAACAAAAACAGAGAAAAAAAAATCAATATATAAACTAATGAAAATCCCAAACTCTAAGAGCCTTGATCACAGTTTTTGAGGGGACATGCACTGGATTGTAGGATGCGTAGTTTCTTTACTTGTAGAAAAATGAAGCACCTAGTTTTGTGCTTTGACCTTTTTTAATCCAGTTTTTTATCCAGCTTTTAATCCAATCTTTAATCCAGTTTTTGTTTATAACGATGAGAATTGAGGTACTGGTTGGCTCAGTTCCAGGATTATATTTCTGGATTAAAGACTATAGAATCATGTGGACTTTAAAATGTTGCTACCCAGATTATAGATAAAGATCAACAGGACTGAAAGGTCCTAAAATCAGGCCTGGAGCTGGGGGGTTTAGTTACTCTTTAATGGTGACACTGGGATAGATGGGATGGGGTCTGGGTCTGGGTCGGGGGGGCAGGACAGGCGCAGACACAGCCAAATACCTTTCTGACGTGACCGTCTTCACCGTCTAGGTAACCTTCATCCACGCCCAAGCAGCGCAGCCAGGCGGTGCTGTCAAAGGGCGGGGGAGGGACGGAAGGGGGGAAGGTGGAGGATGGCTCCAGGGGGTAGTAGGACTTAGGAAGGGGGGGCCTGGGGGGAGCGTGTTCCTGGACCACCATAGAATAGAAGACAGGGAGGAGAGACAGGGAGAGAGAGGGAGGGAGAAAGAGCTGCACATCAGGAGGTCATCAGCCAGGCAGAGAGCAGAAAGGAATCATGAGAAGGATTGTGACGAGTGTTAGAGCGGGAAGATGAATCTGATTGGTCGATTAAACCCAGACAACGTTCCAACCCTTTAACCTGCAGATGTTTGTCCTTCTACCGAGAAGAAGACGACAATCTGGTCTGGTCTGAGTCTAATGCGGGATTTTAGGGCCGAGCTCAGACTTGGTTTCAGAGGGACCCTCTTAAACACCAAACCGTCCCGTGAAGAGCCTTCACGACTCTAACAGCTCTATCTGAAGGCTGTATTATCTAACCAGAGCTGATTGGCCGCTCTGAGTCCATCAGACGCCGTTTATCTGAAGTCTGCTCTCAGAGTTAGAGAACATCAGTCTGGTTTCCCTTGGTGCAGATATTTAGGACTGGTCTGAGTGAAGAACATCTATTTTCTTTAATGATGAAGGTTTTACTCGTTTTCTTACTTTCAAACGTCCCGCTCACACCCGACGCTCGGATCATGACCTCACTAAGATCTGTGGACGCCGCCAGACGGCGTTCTTTGAGGAAACAGAGGGATGACAGAACTCAGGGGTTTTAGTTCTCCCTAGAGAGACAAGACCTGAAGACAGACTGAGAGGGGCTTTAACAGGAGGTCACACAGAGGTCAGAGAAAGGTCAGATACAGGTCACAGAGACTTCAAACTGAGGTCAAACTAAGGTCACACAAAGGTCAAACAGAGAGAATAAATAGTAACCTGAGGACAGACTGAGAGTGACTTTTACAGGACCAAAGAGGTCGCAGAGAGGTCACAGAGAGTTCATAGAGAGGTCAGAGAGGGACCTCACAGAAAGGTAAAACTGAGGTCAAACTAATGTCAAACAAAGAAGTGAAATAAAGAACTGAGGACAGACTGAGGTCACAGAAAGGTCACAGAGGTAACAAAGAGGTCACAGAGAGGTCAAAGATCGGTCAAAAAGAGAAGCAAGAAATAATGTACTGAGGACAGACTAAGAGGGACTTTAAGAAGACCATAGAGGTCACAGAGAGTTTAATATGAGGTTACAAAGAGGTCAAACTTAGGTCACAGAGAGGGAGTTAAAGGTCGTGCTGATCACCATGACAAGCACTAACCGTCTGTGATTAAGGTCAGAGATATCTCCCTCTCTGAGCCTCAAACCTGCTCTCTGATTGGTCCGCTGACCCACCAATCGGACAGGTACCTCTCATAGAAACTGTTGCCGGGTGAGACAAAGTCGAGTCTTCCCTGTGTGTGAATCTGACCCTCGTCTGACCTAAATCTGGTTTCTTCCTCTGACCGTCTCTCCTCATGTACCTTTGTTTACCGGTGAGGTGTGTGAACAACACTGCAGCTGTCAGTCACTACCAGCATTCTCACTGGTTTGTTTTAGACTTAAATCATTAAGTTAAGGGACTAAATGTTTTTGTTATTAGAAACTGAAACTTTCAGGTTTATAAAACCATACATGAACAACAGTGTGTCATTATCAATCATTCAGATGAGAAGAAACCTGACTGGTTGGTTCTAACCCAGTAACACTAACTACAGAGGGCAGGGCAAGGATGATGTCATAGTCAGGTAAGTCTACCCCAGTAACAGTAACAACAGGATGATGTCATAGTCAGGTAAGTCTACCCCAGTAACAGTAACCACAGAATGATGTCATAGTCAGGTAAGTCTACCCCAGTAACAGTAACAACAGGATGATGTCATAGTCAGGTGTCTGATCCTCTGCAGGTGACTCTGTTCCCCTACAGGTGAGTCTCCAGGTGGTTAAAGGGTCTACAGCAGGTCTGTGGACCAACGGTGTCACCAGTGGGGTAAAACGACCATGAGGCCATCTGCTGATGGAGCAGGCATTCAGGACTGGCGCTCCTGTACCCTGAGGATGGCGGTCTGAGGATGTCTGAGCCATACGGTAACGATAAAACATCACTGTGGTACGACTCATGGAGGAAGACGAGCGCCGACTCAGGTAAGGAGAAACGGCGGTTAAACCCGTCCTGATAGGCTGAGACGTGGAGCGCCACTGTGTCAGGATAGACATCTTTTCTCACCCCGACCTTTACGTCTGAGCCGCAGACCGCCGAGGTTAACCAGTCAGCTGAGTCTAAGCTTGGATGCTGATCAGTTGAGTGGTGATGAAAGTAGACATGGTCTGGAGCTGCGTTTGAGTCTGTCTCCTCTAAGACCGGGTCTAACCGACCACCAGGCTCTCTAAATGGGGACATGGTACGTTCAGGGCCCTCAGCGGTGTAGTATTTTAGATGTTCAGTAAGAGGGGGGAGGCCTGGGGGGTCAGCTCTAAAGTACGGCAGCGTACAGGACTGTGGGCGGGGTTTAGGGCTGGATGTTTTCTGCTTCCTAGGTAGGGTTCTAGCATCTAAACAGGGAGCTGAACCAGGTTTAGGAGGGGTGCTTACCTCCGGGCCCAGCTGTTTGGTGGGGGAGGCCTGGGAGCCGGGCACGGGGGAGAAGGGGCTGAGTGGGCTGGTGAGGCTGACTGAGCTCAGGGGACTGGCTGGACTATTGGTGCTAAAGGATCCTGACGCACCGCTGGTTACTGGGGGGACAGAGAGAGACAGGTTAGACCATGAACAGGACTCAAAGACGGACCTCACCATGGTCCAGGTGGGATGTACCTCTGTGCTTGGCCGTGTCCGTGCCTCTGGATGAATTGTTCTTGTGCAGACCCTCCAACACGTCCTGGACTCGCCAAAACTCCTTCTGGATGTGACGACGAACCAGCTCGCTCTGGCAACACGAAGAGAAAGGTTAGAAAAGGTCAGCTGGTTTATACTGGTAAACAAAGGGTTAAAACCGTGGCTTTGTTTTTGCCAATCTCCAATAAAGCTTTGACTGGTGAAGAACCCGGCCAACAGTTGTTGTGTGCAGAGTTTAACTGAACTCTGGGGGATGTTCAGAGCCTTTTCAATAACCTTTTCCCTGGAGTGTTCTTTTGTCTTGATGGTGTAATGGTAGCCAGGAATTCTGATTAACCAGTGACTGGACCAACAGTCTGGATCTGCTGGTACAGATGTTTTTTTTGTATTATAGTGCAGTATTAAATAATTTCCTATTGTTAATAATAGTTAAGAGTTTTAGTCCCACTAACAGGATCATTAGACGTTTTAACCTCATATAAACCTCCTGATGGGAATGTTGACCTGTCCTGCATTCAGCTGCTCCTACAGGTAGTAATAGCAGTAGTAGTATTTGTGGTAGTAGTAGTGGTATTCGGAGCATTAGCTGTAGTATTTACCTGTCCTCCTGCATTGAGTTGCTCCCACAGGTCTCCATGAATGGCGCTGGCCTCGTCCTCTAACGCCTCAAACTCCATCCTGGTGGTGGTCAAAGCCTGACAGACACAGATAAAAAACAGCATTCTACATTTAAATGGCCATACAGTCATGGACAAAAGTATTGGCACCCCCAGAATTTTTCCAGAAAATACACCATTTCTCCCAGAAATTGTTGCCATTACAAATGTTTTTGGTATACACATGTTCATTTCCTTTATGTGCATTAGAACAACACAAAAAATCTGAAGAAAAAAGACAAAATGGACATAATTTTACACAAAATTAAAAAAATGGGCCAGACAAAATTATTGGCACCTTCAACTTAATATTTGGTTGCACACCCTTGGAAAAAAAATAACTTAAACCAATTTCTTCCTATAACCATCAACAAGCTTCTTACACCTCTCAGCTGGAATTTTGGACCACTCTTCTTTTGCAAACTGCTCCAGGTCTCTCAGATTTGAAGGGTGCCTTCTTGCAACAGCAAGTTTGTTTATTTATTAGTTCATGATTCCTTGCACACAGTCAAGGCACCCAGTGTCAGAGGCAGCAAAACAAGCCCAAAACACCCTTGAACCTCCACCATGTTTGACTGTAGGTACTGTGTTTTTTTCTTTGTAGGCCTCATTCTGTTTTCTGTAAACAGTAGAATGACGTGCTTTTCCAAAAAGCTCTACCTTAGTCTCATCTGTCCACAAAATGTTCTCCCAGAAGGATTGAGGCTTACTCAGGTACATTTTTGCAAACTTCAGTCTGACTTTTTTATGTCTCTTTGTCAGCAGTTGGGTTCTCCTGGGTCTCCTGCCATAGCGCTTCATCTCATTCAGATGACCACGTATGGTCCCAGCTGACACTTTTGCACCCTGAGTCTGCAGGACAGCCTGAATTTGTGTGGAAGTTGACTGAGGATGTTTATCCACCATTCCAACTATCCTGCGTTGCATTCTTTTGCCAGTTTCTCTTCCATCCACATCCAGGGAGATTAGCCACAGCTCCATGGTTATAAACTTCTTGATTATATTACACACAGTGGACAAAGGAATTCAGGATCTCTGGAGATGGTCTGTAACCTTGACATTGTTCATATTTTTCTGCAGTTTTGCTTCTCCAGTCCTCAGACAATTCTGTACTCTTCTTTCTCTCCTCCATGCTTGGTGTGACACACACAGACACAAAACACAAAGGCTGAGTCAACTTTTAGACATTCTAACTGGCTTCAGGTTTGATTTCTAGATTGCAGCACCTGTTACTGCCACAGGTGAGTTTAAATGAGCATCACATGCTGGAAATAAAATGATTTACCCACAGTTTTAAAAGAGTGACAATAATTTTGTCTGGCCCATTTTTTGGGTTTCATGTAAAATTATGTCAATTTTGTCTTTTTTCTTCTGATTTTTTGTGTTGTTCCAGTGCACATACAGGCAATAAACATTTGTATATCAAAAACATTTGTAATTGCTACAATTTCTGGGAGGAATGGTGTATTTTCTGGAAAAAAATCCAGGGGTGCCAATACTTTCATCCATGAGTGTATAAATCATATTTATCATCAGTCAAAATATTTCATCAGATAGATTCCAGTGACTGGGAGCCAGAGCTCAACATTCTGTGATGAGAAATAACCATAATAAACTAAATTATTATCATAAACTGATTTATGGCAATCATTTAAAATAATTTAAATTAATGGAAAGTTTTTACATGGAACATTTTACAGTCTGATGAACCAATTTTTATATATCTTATTGAAGAATTTTCACCCATTTTAAATCCTGTTGAGGATAGCTTAGCTCTGGTTCTTACACTGGAGGCCTGTGAGAGCTCTCCCCTGATGTTGATGAGCTGGTTCTGCAGAGTTTCCTTTTTAAAGCGGAGCTTCTCCATGGCTAAAGGCTGGCTGTGATACAGCTCCATCTCCTGATGAGTGGCCACCAGCGCCTCCTCCAGGCTGTCCTGGGATAATGAGACAGGAAGAGCAAATAAAACCGGTCGTTCCTAATCAATGGTGAGGGGTTTAAACTTCTCTATAAGGGCAGATTAGTCACAGCTGTCTGAGCTGTTCAGTTAAACCACCACAGATAACTAAATCAGCTGATCTCTACTATAGAAAACATCTGTTCTTATAACTTTAAACTTTACCTTGTCCATCCTCAGTCGGTGGACCACAGCCTCGTGGTCTTTCAAGGTGCGGTTCTGCTCACACAGGCGGCCCAGAAGTTTCTACATAAGAGAGAGACCAGAGAGGATGGGTGAGGACTAAGGATGAGAATTAATCTGACTAAAAGAGGGAGAAGATAGACCAAACATCATCAGATACGAGCTAATCTTCATCTTCTACTGGATAAACATCAGTGTTGGCTCTGTGAGCCACAGTAGACTCAGCAAAATCATGGCTGGGAGCTGGGAGGTACTGAGTGATGCTGGGTGGTACTGGGTGGTGCTGGTTGGTACTGGGTAGTGCTGATTGGTGCTGATTGGTACTGGGTGGTGCTGGTTGGTACTGGGTAGTGCTGGTTGGTGCTGATTGGTACTGGGTGGTGCTGGTTGGTACTGGGTAGTGCTGATTGGTGCTGATTGGTACTGGGTGGTGCTGGTTGGTACTGGGTAGTGCTGGTTGGTGCTGATTGGTACTGGGTGGTGCTGTGTGGCACTGGGTGGTGCTGGTTGGTACTGGGTAGTGCTTGTTGGTGCTGATTGGTACTGGGTGGTGCTGTGTGGTACTGGGTGGTGCCGATTGGTACTGGATGGTGCTGGTTGGTACTGGGTGGTGCTGGTTGGTACTGGGTGGTGCTTGTTGGTGCTGATTGGTACTGGGTGGTGCTGTGTGGTACTGGGTGGTGCCGATTGGTACTGGGTGGTGCTGGTTGGTACTGGGTGGTGCTGGTTGGTACTGGGTGGTGCTGGTTGGTGCTGATTGGTACTGGGTGGTGCTGGTTGGTACTGGGTGGTGCTGGTTGGTACTGGGTGGTGCTGGTTGGTGCTGATTGGTACTGGGTGGTGCTGTGTGGTACTGGGTGGTGCTGGTTGGTACTGGGTGGTGCTGGTTGGTACTGGGTGGTGCTGGTTGGTGCTGATTGGTACTGGGTGGTGCTGTGTGGTACTGGGTGGTGCTGATTGGTACTGGGTAGTGCTGTGTGGCACTGGGTGGTGCTGGTTGGTACTGGGTGGTGCTGGATGCTGGGTGATGCTGGGTGGTACAGAAAAGGACTAGTTGGCACTGGATGGTACTAAGTGGTGCTGAGGGTAATGATTGGTGCCTGCTGAAATGGTTGTTGCCAGCTAAAATGGTTGTTACTCGCTGAAATTGTTGTTACCAGCTAAAATGGTTGTTACAGACTGAAATGGTTGTTACAAGCTAAAATGTTTTTTACTGACTGAAATGGTTGTTACAAGCTAAAATGTTTTTTACTGACTGAAATGGTTGTTACAAGCTAAAACAGCTGTTACAAACTGAAATGGCTGTTACCAGCTAAAATGGATGTTACGGACTGAAATGGTTGTTGCCAGCTAAAATGGTTGTTACGGATGAAAATGGTTGTTGCCAGCTGAAATGGTTGTTACGGATTAAAATGGTTGTTACCAGCTGAAATGGTTGTTACAAGCTAAAATGGTTGTTACCAGCTGAAATGGTTGTTATGGACTGAAATGGTTGTTACCAGCTGAAATGGTTGTTACAAGCTAAAATGGTTGTTTCCAGCTGAAATGGTTGTTACCAGCTAAAATGGTTGTTACAAGCTAAAATGGTTGTTACCAGATGAAATTGTTGTTACCAGCTGAAACTGTTAAATAAAGTTGGACTTAGTCACTTTCTCGTGAGTCTCTTTTATTGAAGTGTGTTAGCTTATGTTGTGGGCAGTGATGACGAAATCCTTCCAGAAGAAGTGAGATAAAATCATTAGTGTTATTTTGCTGACTTTTCTGTTTGACACATAGAGACAAAGCAGAGTCAGTGCTCCATCCTTCTCTTTCTCTGTGGTGGATGTTTCCATTTTAGACTTGTCCTCCTGTCTTCTACTGTCTGGTCCTGAACTTTCTAATCTGTCCTCCCAGTCCTCCCATCTCCTGATGTCTGCTGTCTGGTCCTGATCTTTCTGATCTGTAAGACAGAAAAGACCAGGACCACTGTGTCAAGAAGTGTGTTTGCTGTGAGTGTGCTGTTCAGTCTTACACTGGTTTCGATCTCGTTGAGTTTCAGTGTCGGGTGGAGTTCTCCTCTGTAGATGTCATGGAATGGAGGCACCTGTGAAAACAACGATCAATCATTAATCAATCACTGCAGGGTCGTTCTGCTCCAATGAGAGGAGGGGAACATTTCATCTTTGTATTTTGTTCTTTCTTCTGAAGAACGTTGAGCCTTGTTTATTTCTTTAACCTCCAAATACCAAAAACGTCTGTGAACTGATTAATCTGCTGGCGGCATTTAAATGTTTTCTGCTGCAGATGTCAGCTGATTATTCTCTGATAGGATGAGGAGGAACATCTGTGAGCAATCACAAAAACACTCTGAGGAGCTCCATGTTAACAGAAGGGTCAGATTCATTCAGATTGTAAGGGTCCTAGAATGTCTGACTATCAGGAGCTGTCTGAGGAGTGTTTGTGACACAGCTTTATCCTCTGTCAACCATTACAGGAAACAGGGCTGAAGCTCTCAGTTTGCGATCCAGAAGGAAGAACAGAATAAAGGTGAGCGAAAAAGAGCAGAGACCAGTGGAGCCACCAAACACTGAACACTTTACTGCCACAGTTAGAGCGCCCTCCTCTGGGAGGGATGAGAATAAGGAGGGAACAGAGTGATGGATGAACCAATCAGAGCAGAAACCCACCGTTAACTGGTAGTCGTAATGAAGTAACTAGACATGGATGAACCAATCAGAACACAGTTATGTGATATGGATGTAATAGTCAGACATGGATGAACCAATCAGAACACAGTTATGTGATAGTGGTGTAGTAGTCAGACATGGATGAACCAATCAGAACACAGTAAACTGATAGTGATGTAGTAGTCAGACATGGATGAACCAATCAGAAAAGAGTAAACTGATAGTGATGTAGTAGTCAGACATGGATGAACCAATCAGAACAGAGTAAACTGATAGTGATGTAGTAGTCAGACATGGATGAACCAATCAGAACACAGTAAACTGATAGTGATGTAGTAGTCAGACATGGATGAACCAATCAGAACAGAGTAAACTGATAGTGATGTAGTAGTCACACATGGATGAATCAATCAGAACACAGTAAACTGATAGTGATGTAGTAGTCAGACATGGGTGAACCAATCAGAACAGAGTAAACTGATAGTGATGTAGTAGTCAGACATGGATGAATCAATCAGAACACAGTAAACTGATAGTGATGTAGTAGTCAGACATGGGTGAACCAATCAGAACAGAGTAAACTGATAGTGATGTAGTAGTCAGACATGGATGAACCAATCAGAACACAGTAAACTGATAGTGATGTAGTAGTCAGACATGGATGAACCAATCAGAACACAGTTATGTGATAGTGATGTAGTAGTCAGACATGGGTGAACCAATCAGAACACAGTTATGTGATAGTGATGTAGAAGTCACACATGGATGAATCAATCAGAACACAGTAAACTGATAATGATGTAGTAGTCAGACATGGATGAACCAATCAGAACACAGTTATGTGATAGTGGTGTAGAAGTCAGACATGAGTGAACCAATCAGAACACAGTAAACTGATAGTGATGTAGTAGTCAGACATGGGTGAACCAATCAGAACAGAGTAAACTGATAGTGATGTAGTAGTCAGACATGGATGAACCAATCAGAACACAGTAAACTGATAGTGATGTAGTAGTCAGACATGGGTGAACCAATCAGAACAGAGTAAACTGATAGTGATGTAGTAGTCAGACATGGATGAATCAATCAGAACACAGTAAACTGATAGTGATGTAGTAGTCACACATGGATGAATCAATCAGAACACAGTAAACTGATAGTGATGTAGTAGTCAGACATGGGTGAACCAATCAGAACAGAGTAAACTGATAGTGATGTAGTAGTCAGACATGGATGAACCAATCAGAACACAGTAAACTGATAGTGATGTAGTAGTCAGACATGGATGAACCAATCAGAACACAGTTATGTGATAGTGATGTAGTAGTCAGACATGGGTGAACCAATCAGAACACAGTTATGTGATAGTGATGTAGAAGTCACACATGGATGAATCAATCAGAACACAGTAAACTGATAATGATGTAGTAGTCAGACATGGATGAACCAATCAGAACACAGTTATGTGATAGTGGTGTAGAAGTCAGACATGAGTGAACCAATCAGAACACAGTTAACTGAAAGTGATGTAGTAGTCAGACATGGATAAATCCTGGAATCACAGTGAACCATGTAGAGGTCAGCGGGTGCTACATGAATGATGGAACGGTTCTAATGAACTCTGTTCTCCTGTCTGTGGTCTCGTTCTGTCGAATTTTCTCCTGTTTTATTTTCTACAGAGCTGATTAACCATACTGTAATGAATGAGATGAGACATGAGGATGTCATGGTGGTTCAGGATCAGAGTCCTGGTTCTATGAAGAACAGAGGTGGACTGTACTGTAAAAAGTCATCCCACTGTTAGACCTTAAAAAGGCCCATTTGTGCTGCTATTAAGGTCAGGGTTCTCCTCATGGTACAGACTGAAGTAACTCTGAGTTATTTCTGGTTTCACTGTGGTTTAATCCTGACCTTCCTGGTTAAACTTCCTGTTTTTCCCCCCTCTTAGCTCCTGGCCTCCATCAGTACCTTCATCATTCAGTGACCCTCAAATTCCACATACTCCGCCTGCTTTTCTTCACCAGTGGCCCCGTAGCATCTCTGTGACCCTCTGACTGACCCCTGACCTGTATATTGTAATGTTGTAATGTCAGGTCTGTTATTCCTGGGTCCAGGTGGGTCCGGGTATTAAATGGGGATGCTCACAGGTAGGTTTGACTACAGCTGGTGCTGAAAGTAGATCCGGCGTTTTCTCGAATGTAGTACTCCTGGGATGGGTGGAGACGGACTGGAGCAAAGGTAGTGGATCTACAAAGACTGACTAGAGAGGGAGCAGTTTGTTCTTCTCATGAAGATCTCTGGACAGACAGGGGATGCTGAATTTGAGGGTGAGTCTCAGACCCCATGAAGGCCTCTAAAAAGTCCTCCACACCTGTTCCTGATTACACCTTTATCTGAGACTCAGAGCTCAACTCTTCATTCATGTAGCCCAGAGCATCCACCAGATTAAAAAAATAATTTAAAAAAGGATAATCTGCTCATGTCTGCCCGGGTCCAAACGTGTCTCTGTGTCAAATACTTAAAATATCTATGGATTCCACAAGAAACAGGATCTGTTCTAATAAGAGTTCACCTACAAATAAAATCACAAACTGACCCAGAACTGGAAATCAGTATTGGATGTCTGGTCTAAACTTGTGGTCCATCTGGACCCTGTCTGCTGGGTTTTAGCAGTGTACTGGTCAATCTGTACCCTGTCTGCTGGGTTTTAGCTGTGTAGTGGTCTATCTGGACCCTGACTGCTGGGTTTTAGCTGTGTACTGGTCAATCTGGACCCTGTCTGCTGGGTTTTAGCTGTGTACTGGTCTATCTGGACCCTGACTGCTGGGTTTTAGCTGTGTACTGGTCAATCTGGACCCTGTCTGCTGGGTTTTAGCTGTGTACTGGTCTATCTGGACCCTGACTGCTGGGTTTTAGCTGTGTACTGGTCAATCTGGACCCTGTCTGCTGGGTTTTAGCTGTGTACTGGTCAATCTGGACCCTGTCTGCTGGGTTTTAGCTGTGTACTGGTCTATCTGGATCCTGTCTACTAGGTTTTAGTAGTGTACTGGTCTATCCTGACCCTGCCTGCTGGGTTTAGTGGCTTACTTGTCTATCTGGACCCTGACAGACATGAGCAGATGAATATGTGGTGTCACACCTTCACAGAAACACAAACAGAGAAATAAAGAGAACTGTGGATCAGTGAGTTACTCTGCACATCATGCACACGACACACCATAGAAGAAGAAGAGAGGCAGGCTGAGTGGACATGGTCTGGGTCTATGGTCTGTCTCTGGACTGTAGACCACAACTCTGACCCTGATTTCTTCATTAAAAACCACGAGAGTGTTCATGGACGTTAGTATCCCAGTTTGGGTTGGGCTTTTCCGGTTTGACCATCCGTTCCTGATTTCAGAAACCAGTATAAAGGCTCATGTCTGCTCCTTTTACCTATAGACAAAGATCTGAGCATTTTAAACCACACAGCAATCACTGCCCACATACTCACACCTGTCTGTAACCTTAAAATGAATCCAACAGAGGGCGCTGTCTCACACTGGCATGACTCTGCCCCTCTGCTTTCACAGTACCATGGTTCTGTTAGAGAACACTGGTGTATGAACTCAGTCTGATACAGCAGGGGGACAGAGGAATGGAGGTTTGAAGGATGGAATGTTGATGAGCTTTGATGACCTCATCAAAGGAAGGCATCACCAAAGGCAGAAGATGGAATGTTTGGCATGAACAAAGGCGAAGTTTGGAATGTTTTTTAAAGCTTTGATGGCATCATCAACAAAGAATTGCATCATAAAAGGCAGAGGATGGAATGTTTTAAAAAATTTTGATGAAATCATCAACAAAGGATGGCATCATCGAAGGCAAAGTTTGGAATGTTTGAAAAGCTTTAAAGGCATCATCGACAAAGGATGGCATCATTAACAGCAGAAGACAGAATGTTTTAAAAGCTTTGATGACATCATCATCAAAGAATGGCATCATAAAAGGCAGAGAATGGAATGTTTTGATGGCATCATCAACAAAGGATGGCATCATCAAAGGCAAAGTTTGGAATGTTTGAAAAGTTTTGAAGGCATCATCAACAAAGGATGGCATCATTAACAGCAGAAGACAGAATGTTTTAAAAGCTTTGATGACATCATCATCAAAGAATGGCATCATAAAAGGCAGAGGATGGAATGTTTTGATGGCATCATCAACAAAGGATGGCATCATCGAAGGCAAAGTTTGGAATGTTTGAAAAGTTTTGAAGGCATCATCAACAAAGGATGGCATCATCGAAGGCAAAGTTTGGAATGTTTGAAAAGCTTTAAAGGCATCATCATCAAAGGATGGCATCATTAATAGCAGAAGACAGAATGTTTTAAAAGCGTTGATGACATCATCACCAAAGAATGGCATCATTAAAGGCAGAGGATGGAATGTTTTAAAAGCTCTGATGACATCATCATCAAAGGACGGCGTCATCTAAGAAAAAAGATGGAATGTTTTAAAAGCTTTGATGACATCATCATATAAGGACAGCATCATCAAAGGCAGCGGATGGAATGTTGGTGAAACTGGGAATGTTTGGGGCTTTTCCCGTCCATTTTTCTACCAGACAATAAGAACACAAACCAAAACCAGAAAAACAGTTTTTCATTTAAATATTTCTTTGTGGGGACAAAAAAAAAAAAAATCAAAAATCAAAAATGAAGCATTGTCTAATTCTTAACCCAGGATCAGGATTAGAACCAGGATATTAAAGTCCACGTGAACTCTATCATTGATTGTGTAGCGCTCCCTGTTGGTAAAACCTCAGGTAAAAAATAATTCCAGGTGAGTGATTCCCCCAGAGCGGCGTTTAGCATTTTCCCTACAGCCTGCCTCTCCACGCCGTCAATTGTTTGCTCGCTTTCTCTCGCCCCTCTCTTACTTGCACACAGAGCTTTGCTGCTGAGGGAGAGCGATCCAACATTCGGGTAATCAGGTGACTTCCTGCAGGTACCTGAAGATTCAGCTTATGTTAACCACACGCCAAACAAAGAGCTAACAGCTAACTGTGTGGAGATCTATAAATATGGTACTTTAAAAGTGACAGGAGAAGAAGAAAGGATCAGCTGTTTAAAGCTTAAATAGTTAGTACATTTAATGTGAGAGTAGAAGAAGAAAGGCTCAGCTGTTTAAAGCTAAAGTTCAAACATGATTAAAGTGAGACTAGAAGGTCAACATGTCGGTGATGTGGAGCTAAAACCAGTGATCATGTGATCATCTGAGATCTAATGATGTCAGTATTGATGAGCGTGTTACCTGCTGGTCTAAGTAATCCAGGTTGCGTTGCAGCTGCAGGTCTAACATGTCGTCCTGAGGCCGCAGCAGAAACAGTGATGGAAACAAACAGGATGGACAGACAGAAGGCTTCAGATCAGACAGCAGAGCACCAGGCAGCACAGCACCACCACCAGGCAGCACAGCACCACCACCAGGCAGACAATCAGAAAGCTGATCCACCCCACTATCCAATCAAACTATCGAGCCCCACCATTGACCAATCAGAGCACAGATATTGAACCCATCATCATGGACTCATTCTTTTTAATCCAATCATATCAGTCCTTTTATAAACGTCTCTGCTGGTTTCTCAGTTGAACAGCAGTTAAATCCAGTGACTAAAATGGTCCTGTCAAGGTCTCAGGGGGTCCTGGGTCTTGTTTAATAGAGGGGAAGCAGGAAGATCTAGGACTGCTGGGACCTTTGGACAAAGATTTAACAGATTGGTAGTCATTTGAAGTTTTGAACTGGAGTGGCAATAGGCCACATCAATTCACCTCTTCCTGCCTCCTTATTAGCATTTAGTGATTACTAGTGCCACTGGTAGACTGATTATCTTTAGCTAGTAATACTCGTGGACCTAAAAAAAAAAGCCAATTATTTCTGCTAGAAAACTGTTTAGCATTAACTTGTGGTACTCGTGGACCTAAAAATGCCCACTAGACCTACTAAAAGACTGTTCATCTTTAACTAGTAGTACCCGTGTACCTAACAATGCCTACTAGACCTACTAAAAGACTGTTTATCTTTAGCTAGTAGTACTCGTGGACCTAACAATGCCTACTAGACCTACTAAAAGACTGTTTATCTTTAGCTAGTAGTACTCGTGGACCTAACAATGCCTACTAGACCTACTAAAAGAATGTTTATCTTTAACTAGCAATACTCATGGACCCAAAAATGCCCACTAGACCTACTAAAAGACTGTTTATCTTTAACTAGTAGTACTCGGGATCTCAAAATGACTACTAGACCTACTAAAAGACTGTTTATCTTTAACTAGTAGTACTCGGGATCTCAAAATGCCTACTAGACCTACTAAAAGACTGTTTATCTTTAGCTAGTAGTACTCGGGATCTCAAAATGACTACTAGACCTACTAAAAGACTGTTTATCTTTAACTAGTATTACTTGTTGACCTAAAAATGCCTACTAGACCTACTAAAAGACTTTTTATTTTTAACTAGTAGTACTCGGGATCTCAAAATGACTACTAGACCTACTAAAAGTCTGTTTATCTTTAACTAGTAGTACTCAGGATCTCAAAATGCCTACTAGACCTACTAAAAGACTGTTTATCTTTAACTAGTAGTACTCGGGATCTCAAAATGACTACTAGACCTACTAAAAGACTGTTTATCTTTAACTAGTATTACTTGTTGACCTAAAAATGCCTACTAGACCTACTAAAAGACTGTTTATCTTTAGCTAGTAGTACTCGTGGACCTAACAATGCCTACTAGACCTACTAAAAGAATGTTTATCTTTAACTAGCAATACTCATGGACCCAAAAATGCCCACTAGACCTACTAAAAGACTGTTTATCTTTAACTAGTAGTACTTGTGGATCTAAAAATGACTACTAGACCTACTAAAAGACTTTTTATTTTTAACTAGTAGTACTCGGGATCTCAAAATGACTACTAGACCTACTAAAAGACTGTTTATCTTTAACTAGTAGTACCTGTGGACCTAAAAATGCCTACTAGACCTACTAAAAGAGTGTTTATCTTTAACTAGCAATACTCATGGACCCAAAAATGCCCACTTGACCTACTTAAAGACTGTTCATCTTTAACACGTAGTACCCGTGTACCTAACAATGCCTACTAGACCTACTAAAAGACTGTTTATCTTTAACTAGTAGTACTCGTGGATCTAAAAATAACTACTAGACCTACTAAAAGACTGTTTATCTTTAACTAGTAGTACTCAGGGATCTAAAAATGACTACTAGACCTACTAAAAGACTGTTTATCTTTAACTAGCAATACTCATGGACCTAAAAATGCCCACTAGACCTACTAGAAGACTGTTCATCTTTAACTAGTAGTACCCGTGTACCTAACAATGCCTACTAGACCTACTAAAAGACTGTTTATCTTTAACTAGTAGTACTTGTGGATCTAAAAATGAGTACTAGACCTACTAAAAGACTGTTTATCTTTAACTAGTAGTACTTGTGTACCTAAAAATGCCTACTAGACCTACTAAAAGACTGTTTATCCTCAACTAGCAATACTTGTTGGCATAAAAATGCCTACTAGACCCACTAAAAGTCTGTTAATCTTTAACTAGCAGTACTTGTGGACCTAAAGAAAGGCCTTTTAGTACTACTAGAAGACTGTTTATTTTTAACTAGTATTACCTGTGGACCTAAAAATGCCTACTAGACCTACTAAAAGACTGTTCATCTTTAACATGTACTCATGGACCTAAAAATGCCAACTAGACCTACTGAAAGAATGTTTATCTTTAACTAGCAATACTCATGGACCTAAAAATGCCCACTAGACCTACTAGAAGACTGTTCATCTTTAACTAGTAGTACCCGTGTACCTAACAATGCCTACTAGACCTACTAAAAGACTGTTAATCTTTAGCTAGTAGTACTCGTGGATCTAAAAATGACTATTAGACCTACTAAAAGACTGTTTATCTTTAACTTGTAGTACTCAGGGATCTAAAAATGACTACTAGACCTACTAAAAGACTGTTTATCTTTAACTAGTATTACTCGTGGACCTAAAAATGCCTACTAGACCTACTAAAAGACTGTTTATCTTTAACTAGTAGTACTCAGGGATCTAAAAATGACTATGAGACCTACTAAAAGACTGTTTATCTTTAACTAGTATTACTCGTGGACCTAAAAATGCCCACTAGACCTACTAAAAGACTGTTTATCTTTAACTAGCAGTACTCGTGGACCTAAAAAAAAGCCTTTTATTACTACTAGAAGACTGAGGACAAGAAGATTTAACTACTAGTACTCATATTAAGGCTGCAAACAGTCTAGTAGTACTCCAGTGGATGTTTTTAAGTCTGCTGTAGTAATACTAGCCATTTTTGGCCCTACTAGCACTAAAGAAACACTTTTTGGTCTACTAGTCATTTCTATGCATAGTTGGCCTAAAATGAGTACCAGTACTTAACACTTCCAGTACTAATAGTCAGAACTGAGCACTAGTACATAAACTTTGAGTGCTAAAAGAGCTACGCCGCGGCTGACATCCCAGACAATACATAAATGCTCAAAGGGCGTTCCATACGTACTGCCATCTTGTCCGTTCCTATACATGCTGTCGCTGAATCCTGATGATGGATCAGAAAGACGAAGGGTCATCACATTTTTGATTCCAAAAGTAAAATTCTCATTTCAGATCCCCTGTCGATATTTTTTTAAAAATCTCTCCATAAACAGTTTTAATATTTGAGCCGAGCTAACCAGCTCCCTCTGTCTCTGAGACTTCATCAGTCCAGGAGGTGGCGCTCTAATTGTTAAATCTCAATCACACAGACAGAGTTAGGGACAGGCTGAGGACAGATGAGGACAGTGTTGGACGGACAGATCTGAGGAGTAGTGTCTATGACCCTGTCATGAGTGGAACGTACCATTTTACTGTGGATGGAGGGGGACACGGGGTAGTTGTAGTACAGTCCTTGGCTTAAGGAGCGCCTGTTTCCAGGGAAGTCATACTAAAGGAAGGAGGGAAGGTCATAAGGAGAAAAGGAAGGACGGAAGAAAGGAAAGAATGGAGGACAGAATGAACCAGAGAAGTTAGAGGAACACCGCGCCCTAACACAGCCAGCGTCAGAGACTACTACACCTACAGCCACGCCTACAGCCACGCCTACATGAGGAAACTGCCAACTATTTTAGAATATTTACAATTAGATAACAGCACCCATGTTAGCGAATGAAAACGATTATAAAAGCTGTATCATCCAGAGGGGGCGCTGTGGCCTCTAATGATGCTGATTGGTTCGGTCATTCTCAGTCATTTTTGTGGTCTGATAAAAAACAGAAAGATTAACCAGCGGAACACTGGTAACGTAACATTCTTCTATTACAATACATGGAGCAGATCAGATAAACTACACTGACCTCAAAGACTGTAAAGGATCAGTGTATTTTCTGGCAGATCCATTTACTGGTTGAAACCAGATTGAAAAATCGGGAGAAACCAAAAATGGAAAAACATACTGTAAAACACAATAGATGGTTCTTGTTTGACATGGAGGCTTTTATTTTGAAATCCTCACTTTTCCCAATGGGTCACATGATTTCCTTTTCCTCAAGTATTTCTTAATATGAAGAAAACAAAATAACAGAATTGAGAAAAAGAAAAACTAGTCCTTTTTATTCAAATGTTAATTTTTTTTGCGTTTTTTGTCCAAAATGAAAAAACGCAAAAATGGCTAGTTTTTTTCATTTGTTCCATTTTTGGTCCAAAACAGAAACAGGGAATAATGGTTCAGTCCAGAGAACACCGTGCTGACAGAGTATGTGGAGATTTCGGGTAACAGTTTAACATCTGTTTTTTTAGTGGATCTGTTCATTTTCAGTTTACCCAATGATGGAGACGCTGCTGTTTTTAAAAGTTTGCACTCTTGAACTATGTTTCAAATCGTCTTATTCCCTGTCACCAAAAACGTCATCGCTGTCATCATGTAAATGCCGTCATGTAAACACCGTCTTGTAAGTGTGGCCATTACACGAAGTTTCCTGAGTACTGTTAGGCGGTCTGTTAGCGTGCAGTGATGTTCAGTGATGTTCAGTGATGTTCAGAGATGTTTAGTGATGCTGGGACGCTGGCGTGTTGTTAGGACACGGTAAGGAGCGTATGAACAAGAACATGCAGTAAATCTCACTTTTACTCTCATCACACTGATCTATCCAGAGGAACATCCTGACAAACACAGTTTCACTCTTTTAACTGGAAATTATCTTTAAAGACTTCAAACTGAACCCTGGCAGACATCAATCAATAATCCTATCAGCTATGATCAATAAACAGACTGACACTCACCTTTGGCGAGCTAAGCGACCTCCTCAGACCATACATGGATGGATCCGCGTAGATCACGTCGTCCCTTATCCTTCCGTAGCGGTCGAAGCGAGCAGACGGCGATCGAGCTGGCGAGGCAAAGTTGTGCGGTACCGGGGAGTACGGCCCTGCTGAAGATGAGGAAGGGGAACGGGGGACGGACCTGGACCGAGGCTGGATGGACAGACGCCTCATGGATGTCTCCATCCCGCTGTAGTACTGTGGCCCCCAGGAGTCCCGGGGCGTGGGGGGACCATAGAGCTGGTGGGGGCCATCTCTCAGGGAGTGGCGTTTCTCTTCCATGGTCCAGCGGCGGTCGTAACCCCCCACAGCGGACATGGAGCAGATGCTTTCAGGACGGATCCCCGGGGGGTACAGAGGGTAGTCCTCAATGTAGGGGGGGCCCCCAGGGTAACCATAGTAGTCAGCAGGGGGCCCCCGACCCACTGGTTGGTAGTAACGGGAGGGGCTAAAACAGAGATAGGAGGATCTGGATTAGACCACAGCGGGGGGCATTACACCATGGCAATACCTGATACCTGATCAATACAACTGTCCATTCAGAACCATTAATACCTGATACCTGATCAATACAACTGTCAAATCAGAGTCATAAATACCTGATATCTGATCAATACAATGTATAAACAGAGCCATTTATACCCCATACCTGATCAATACAACGGTCCAATCAGAACCATTAATACCTGATGCCTGATCAATACAACAGTATAAACAGAGACATTTATACCCCCATCTGATCATACAATGGTCCAATCAGAACCATTAATACCTGATACTTGATCAATACAATGGTATGATTAGAACATTCATACGATATCAGGTATATTGAATATTACTGATAGTGATCAATACTATAGTAGTCATGTGGGGGTTCTGATCAAAAAACGGAAAATAAAAGACTGGAACACTGGTGATGTAATATTATATTTCTTCTGTATGCAGTTATGAATAAAAGAATGTTACATCGCAAGTGTTGCATTCTTTGATCTTCCTTTTTTGATCCAAACATACAGGCACATCTTATTTAATATTTTATGAAGTTCATCAAAGATTTTTATAACTTTGATTACATAATCTTTAAAGTCAGAGGATGGAATGTTTATAACTTTGATTACATAATCTTCATAGACAGAGGATGGAATGTTAATAAACTCTGATGACATCATCTTCATAGAGAGAGGATGGAATGTTTATAACTTTGATTACATAATCTTCAAAGACGAGGATGGAATGTTTATAACTTTGATTACATAATCTTCATAGAGAGAGGATGGAATGCTTATAAACTCTGATGACATTATCTTCATAGAGAGAGGATGGAATGTTTATAACTTTGATTACATAATCTTCAAGGCCAGGATGGAATGTTTATAACTTTGATTGCATAATCTTCAAAGACGAGGATGGAATGTTTATAACTTTGATCACATAATCTTCAAGGCCAGGATGGAATGTTTATAACTTTGATTGCATAATCTTCAAAGACGAGGATGGAATGTTTATAACTTTGATCACATAATCTTCAAGGCCAGGATGGAATGTTTATAACTTTGATTGCATAATCTTCAAAGACGAGGATGGAATGTTTAGTACTTTCATTACATAATCTTCAAAGACGAGGATGGAATGTTTATTACTTTCATTACATAATCTTCAAAGACAGAGGATGCAAAGTTTTTTACTTTGATGACATAATCTTCACAGACAGAAGATGAAATTTATATACTTTTATGACATCTTCTTCAGAGACAAAGGATGGGATGTTTATAAATGTTGAAGACATCATCAAAGGCAGAGGATGGAAGATTTTTAAATCTTATAGATTCAGAAAATAAATTCTTTTTTTTAAAATTCTGTGTGGTTTCTTTAACCTTCACCAGGAGACTTTAAACTTTAGCTTTAGGAATAATTTCCATCTACAGAAGACTGATGTGTTTTAGCTCTGAAGAATGAAACAAAGAGTAACAAACATTTAAACATCTGAATAATCCTGATTGGTCACTTTTGATTCTCTGTTTTTGTATCTAACCCAATCAGCTGTCTCCTACTGATGACATCATGACCTGTGCTCATTAAAGTACCTGTGCAGGTCCTCCTGAGAGGCCACGCCCCTCCTCTGGTTGACCCACTGCTGTAGTTGAGCCATGGAGCTCTTCCTCTGAGCAACTCTCTCCGGCGCCGTCCGGGGGACGAAGCCCCGCCTCAGGACCACGTTCTCCTGCTGCTCCTGAGGGGCCCTGCCTCCTCCCTCTAAGGGTCCCTGAGAGGGGGCATGTCTTGTGGTGTTGGGAGGGAGGGTTTTTGATGGGACGTGGTTACTCCATCCATTTGGTTGGTGGTTAGAGTCAGGGGCAGGGTCAGGTCCTCCCCCCTCGTCCTCCCTCTCCCCTCCCCCCTCTCCTCGTGGCGTGGAGGGTGGGGGCGTGTCCTGGCTGACCACACCATTGGTCTTGGAGGGGGCAGGGTCAGGTTCAGGGTCAGCTTCTGGCTGTGTATGGGCGGGGTCAGGGGTCTTTGTTTCCATGGAGACATCAGCATTAGTGTCAGAGGCCGTCCTGATGGGTGGAGACAAACAGATTCATGACTGTGTTTACATGGTCTTCAGTATCCTGGTTCTGGGTCTGATCCTGGTTTAGATTCTGTTTACATGACAACAGATTAACCTGGTTCATCTTCCTTCAGGAAACACCTTCAGAATAAAAGCATTATGTAGCTTGAAGTGGGCCTTTAAAACATCTAGCTTTTACTTTGAAGGTACACAGGAAGAGTTTTAGTTTCTACAGTTCAGGTCAGGTTTGTGTTGACAGATCAGGATGTAGAAAACCCCATATGGATAGATACATTTATGATCAAGCATACTGAATACAATAAGATGAGGTCAAAAGAAATTAATCTGCAGTAGAATGAATCTGAATATGCGGGTGCAACAAGCTTTATGCTGTAAAGGAGGAGGCTGGGGTGGAGGAGGTTGAGGATTTGCGAGAAGTATGTCATATTTAAATGGGCCGCTGTGTTGGGAGAAAGAGCTGTGATTGGCTGTTGGAGCTGGGAGGTCATAGTTAAGATCAGCTGAGCGTATGAATACTGTGTCCTGCATGAATCACCACTGAGCTTCATTTAGTCCCTTCAGAGAGATGAATAAACCTGGACAGGTCGGACAGGGAGATCCTGCTGCCCTGGATTTATAAGACTTTATAACTCATGACAGTCTACATTAAATATGAATGTTCAAGGCTGTAAAACAGATCTGTTAATACTGGAACATTATGTTGAATTTAACTGTTTTTTAATAAACTTGTTGCAGAGGTTTCTGCACAGAGTTGTTGTAAAGGAATAGTTGCAGCTGTTTTGCTGTTAGAGATGTAAAGGAGTGACGGGCACAGATGGATTTGGGATGACTGTTGTTGTAATGTTGTTGTAAAGGTGAGGGACTGCCTGTTTCCTGATTCAGTGTCTAGCCTTTACCATAAACACATCTCTGCTTTTCTCTACTTCATTCAGCACGACTGCTTATGGCTTTAAAATGGCAACCTGTTGTCCACAATATCTGATCAGACCCTGAGATTATTTCTGCCAACCTAGGATCAGTGCAGAGTCCATAAAGAGAGTGAAAGGAGGATCCTGCTGTGATGTTTCCCTGACTTATGCACTATTACTGCTTAAAGAGTTATAAACCCTCACATACTGAGTGATTATTTCACTTGACCTAGGATGAGTGCAGAGTCCAGAAAGAGAATCCTCACCTCACCTACTGAGTGAAAACTTGACTTATAAGTACACGTCTACGCCACAACAGCCATTCTTCTGCAAGTCAGTTCTCTCTGAGTCCCCCTGACTTCCCGCGTCATGAAGTGGTGGATCTCTGTGCGTAATTATGTCTGTGAGCGCTGCACCAAGACCAAAAATGCCAATCTCTCATGTCATAGGACAGCCTGTGTCCAGGTTAGGAATACATTTTCAGTTATAAACAATTTGTTTTATCGTTATGAGTGTAATTTTTTACCATTTTTTGGCGAGACCTGAAGTTAAATACATGTAGGATTTATAAACGATGTCCCGTTTGAACGTTAATGATCAAGACCATAATTGCACGTCTTGTTGACGTAAAATTAAATTGTATGTAAATAAATGTAGTTGATATCAGTTTGGCGTTATAGTCTTTATAATCATCAAAAATAATGCAGTCTGTATCAGCCTCTTTTTGGGCAGCACGTTTGCAGAGTTCAGGTGATGAAGCAGTCTGCCTTGCGTCTTTCTACGATGCTCCTCCCTGCTCTAAAGAGAGTTAATGAACCATATCTAACTCATTTATTCCATAGTATTACGACCTTTCCTTGCTAAAATTATAGTAAGATCATGATAAATGAGTGAACATTTGTATTTTAAACACCTAAGAGGGTAAATATTAAAAAGTAATATATTTTCTAAAATTTCCATCTTTTTTCCCCAAATGTCTGCTGGGCCAGATGACACCTGCTGGCAGGCCGGAAGTGGCCCGCAGGCCACCATTTGGGGATCACTGGTCTAGACTTTTACCCACCTCTCTTTATCACACCCTTAGTTGGTTTAAAGAACAGGATTTGGAATAAAGTTCTGCTTAAATCTAATTAAATTTTTCCTTAAATTCTAAACCGTATAGAAACAGCTGTGAGAATTCGAAAATTGAAAAATTGTGATTATAATTGTCCCAGCTGCTGAAACAAACAAACAAAAAAAGTTTAAATGAATCTAATAATCAGGGTGCTCAGATGGTCTAGTGGTTAGGTCACAGACCATATACCTGGGCATCTTAGGGTCAAGTCTGGCCTGTGGCTCCTTTCCCTCATGTCTCTCCCACTTCATCTCCCCCGTTTCTGACTCTATCCACTGCCCTCCGATCAATAAAGGCAAAAAAAAGCCCCAAAATATATAAATAACTAAACAAATAAAAGTAATAATTTATCACAGATTCTCCCGTTTGGACATGCTCAGTGTGCGTGTGCCGTGCTGACCTGGCGTCCGTCTCCACGGCGACCTGTGCGGCGTCACTCATAGCTCTGATCCAGGCCTCCTGATCCTCATGGCTGTCGGCACTGAAGAAGTACGTCCTGGTTCCAGCGTGTTCCGCCTGCATACAGAACACAACCGATCTGTTCACCTCACCTTCATCACTGCCATCTTCCTCTGACTCCGCCTCCTCCTGCCACACCTGGGGAAAGACACAGAGGGGACGGGGTCAGCGACATCATCAACGGCAGAGCCATCATTACCAAGGTGATCGTATCGATATAAGGGGATGAAACGGCGGGAAAAACAGACGGGGCTGTGTGGAGCATGCAGCAGGCAGACCATAGCATGCTGATAGCATAGCATCAGCTAGCATATGCAACCATCAGTAGGCATATGCTAGCATTAGTTAGCACCAGCCAGCATATGCTAGCTTCAGTTAGCATCAATTAGCATGCTGTTGGCATTAGTTATCATCAGTAAATATATGCTAGCATCAGTTAGCATCAGTTTAGATTAGTTAACATCAGCCAACATCAGTAAGCATCAGCTAACATTACTTAGCATCAGTTTAACATCAATTAGCATGCTGTTGGCATTAGTTATCATCAGTAAGTATATGCTAGCATTAGTTAGCATCAGCTAGCATCAGTTAGCATGCTGTTGGCGTCACTTAGCATCAGCTTGCATCAGTTAGCATCAGTTAGCATGCTGTTGGCATCACTTAGCATCAGCTAGCATCAGTTATCATGCTGTTGGCATCAGTTAGCATCAATTAGCATGCTTTTGACGTCACTTAACATCAGCTTGCATCAGTTAGCATGAGTTAGCGTCAGTTATCATGCTGTTGGCATCACTTAGCATCAGCTAGCATCAATTAGCATGCTTTTGACATCACTTAACATCAGCTTGCATCAGTTAGCATGAGTTAGCGTCAGTCCATCATGCAGACATGCAGCTCTGGAGACGTGAGCGCCCCCTGCAGGCAGACAGCTGATATAAACAGGTTACCTGCTCTAACAGGTGGGCTGAGGGGGAGGGGCCGGCAGACCTCAGGGAGGAGAGGAGGAGACAGGTGATGTTAAAGTCTGAACCAGATTCACTAAAACAGGAACAGTCAGACTAAAACATTTTATTTAACTGGTTCAAAAAACTCTAACGGAACAGTCCTAGTGGTGTACAGTTAAACTGATCAATCAATATCAATCAATCAATCAATCAATCAACTGATCAGTTACCAATTCTCAATGTCAAATGTCAGAGGTCATTGGTCTGTAGAGTCCTGGATCAGTAGCATGGATCAGTCTATTAACATGTAACGTTAGAGATCGGTTCACTGAGGCTCTGACTCAGTGTCTCTAACCATCGATAACCACACAGTCACCCCATCTCAGCAGATCAGAAACCTCAGAAGTATCTTGGACCCCACTCTCTCCTTCAAACCCACATCCGTCACGTCACTAAGACAGCCTTCTTTCATCTACGCACATCTCCGTCCCACACTCTCCACCTCTGCTGCTGAAACACTCATTCATGCCTTCATTTCATCCAGACTCGACTATTGCAATAGCCTCCTCTATGGACTCCCTTCCTCCGACTTACAAAAACTGCAATACATTCAGAACTCCGCCGCCCACCTCCTCACCCACACCCGCTCTAAAGACCACATCACCCTGTCCTCCAACAGCTCCACTGGCTCCCCATAAAACAGCGCATCCATTTCAAGGTCTTGCTCATCACCCACAAAGCCCTCCATAACCTGACTCCACCATACCTCACAGCCCTTCTTCAACACCACTGCCCTTCCCGCCACCTCCGCTGACTCCAACCTCCTAAATCCCATCACCAAATCCAAGCACCGGACCTTGGGGGATTGAGCCTTTGCCGTCGCCGCCCCCACCCTCTGGAACTCAATCCCCCTCCATATCAGAAACTCTGACTCTCTGCCCACCTTCAAACAGTCACTCAAAACTTACCTGTTTAACTGCATACGACTCCTAACCATTCATATTTTTCCTCCTGTCCCATTTTTGTTGTGTTTTTGTTTTTGTTTGTTCTGTAAAGCGTCTTTGAGTTTTCCTAGAAAAGCGCTATAAAAGTCTGATAAATTCTTCTTCTTATTATTATTAATGTCACATGACCAGCGGTGACCTTTGACCTTTAAACCAGAGTTATGTTTGTTGTAGGCTCCTTGGTATCTGGAAGTGTTTCACTGAGGACACTCTACAGGTCTGCTTCTCTCCCTCATAAATCAGGAAATGTGGACTAAATATGAAGGAAGGAAAACTTTAGAAATAAAGACTGAACTAAAATATAAAATAAAAAAATAACAGGAAATAAAACACCAAAATAAAACTAAATAAAGGCATCAAAATCTCTCAAATAAAAACTTTATTAAAGTAAAATAATATAAAAAATACAGAAATAGATATAGTTAGACACATAAATATATATATGTCTTTATATACCTTATGTATGCATTTTATGTGACATCCTGTGGGCTTTTGAACCCTCCAGCTGTGATTTATTTATTTTCCTTTAGAGCAGTGGTTTTCAAATGGTGTGGAAAGGCACACTACTGTGCCTAAAGGCAGGTCTAGGTGGGGATTTGTACAAAACGTTACGACTACAACTTTATGTCAAGTACTGTAACCAGGCCTGACATTTTTTCCTATCACTTTTAACCCCTTTATACCACCTTTTAGCAACTTTAACCCTTTATTGCCACTTTTCTGCCCAATTTTGCCCTTTTTTAAATCACTTTTAACAAATTTTTACAACCTTTTTCCAATGTTTGACCCTTCTTTTAGGCTACTTCAAACCTATTTTTACCACTATTTTGACTCTTTCAACAAGTTTTTGCCAATTTTGACCCGTTGTTTGGCCACTTTACCAATTTTTGCACATTTTTAACTTTGTTTTGCCACTTTTTGCCCAATTTGCCATGTTTTTTCAACACAAACCCATTTTTCCCATCTTTTGCCCACTTTTGCCATCTCCATGATCTGCCAGTTGGCTGGGCCCCAGGAAGCTCTCCCCTTTATCTCCCCTTATAGGCCACCTTGACTGTAATATTATTTAAAAAGTCTGTTTTGTATCGATTTAAGTATGGTGTGCCTTGAGATTTTGGCTAAACCTTAGGTGTGCCTTATGCGAAAAAAGTTTGAAAACCACTGCTTGAGAGACAAACTCTTTGTCTAAAACCAAGAAAGAAGTGTAGTTTAACAGTGAACCACCAGAGGGCAGCACAGACTGAGACACTCAATGATGTCTAATCAGCTGAGAATCAGAGAGAGAGGGAGAGAAACCAAGGTACAAATACATAGCCTGTGTGAGACACAACAATCAATCAATCAACCAATCAGACAATCAATCAACCAATCAATCAACAGTAATCGCAAAGCACCATCCACAACATCCTTTATGATCAATTCCTGATTAATTATTGATTCTGAAAGACCATTAAATGAGACTGATCTGGAGTCTGTCCTGATGCTGATCCACCATCCTAACCGTGAGCTGTTTGTTACCACAGCAACAAAAATAAACAGATTATCTCAGCTATAAAAAACCAACAGAAACTTGCTCTTCTCTTTTAAAATTGCATGAAATCTTTGGAAACATTTCCACTCCAGGTGATCTTGTGACTTGTTTTATTTGCACAACAGCATCGCAACATTTCTGCACCAAAAGTCTCAGAAAAACTGCTCTGTGACTCAATCACAGAAAGACGTAAGCATTGTTTTAACAGTTAAACTGAATCAGAAAGAGACAGAGCACTGTTTAAATTGTGCAAATATGTTGGCAACAGCAAGACAATCATATATTTAACCAAAACAGAGACTAGGCAAAAAGGTTAAATACATTTCTGTTCAGGGAATGTCTTTGAGCCCTTTTGAATTGCACAAAATCATCGCCAACAATTCAAGTGCAATAATTGCTGGGGAACACCTTGACCAGTTCTAAATTGCAGAAAAACATTGGCAATATTTCAGTTCCAGAAACTCCAGGTAACTCTGACACTGTCCAAAATGTAGAACGGTCTGAATCACACAAATACATCAGCAACGTGTTCAACAATTAGACAATCTAATGGAAAAAGCTGCATTTAAAGGACTGTTTTAATTGCACAAAGACGTGTGCAACATTTCCATTCAAAAGCATCTGGGTAACTTATTTTGCACCACCAACTGTGCAAAAGCACCTGCAGCATTTCTGTATCAAATATTGCAAGCACACTCTAAAAGGCACAAATACATCTGAAACATTAAGATGGTTGTATTTTTAACTGAAAGAGAGAGTGTGTTGTCTAAATTGCACATCAACTTTGGCAACATTTCTGTACCAAGTATTACACAAACTGTAAAATGCACAAAAACATCTCCAACATTTCCCTTAGAAAACTGTAGGTAAAATACTAATACTGCAGAAACTGTGCGACAACATCTGCAACATTTCTGCACCAAACATTGCAAATGCACAAAAATACATTCACAACCTTATGACACTTTTATTTATGACTAAAAGCATTTTTAATCTTTATCCTGTTGGTTTTGGGGACCAAGGAGGGAATGTCTCTGTTAAAAACAGATTTTGTTGCACTCCAACCTCCCTAGACAGACTTGGAACAGCAATCCTGCCCAGTTTGATCAAAAGAGAATGAAAGAGGAATGTCTGAATTGGACAAAAACGTTGACAACATTAGAAGAAGTGGGTGGAATGTCCACACACCTCTTTAAATGTTGCCAGTGTTTTTGTCCAACTTAGAAGTTGCTCTCTGCAGTAAAAGGGTCAGTCATTTTAAAATCTTCAGTTCTGCCTGATATCATTCATTAATCACCTGACATATGGAACCATCCTCTCACTGAGCACTAGGACAGCCTCAGTGTGGTCATGTGACCATGGGGTCATGTGACAAAGTGGCATTTGTATGCATTTGTGAGTCAGCCTTCCTTTAGACAGCGGGAGGAAGTGATGTCACAGATAAATAGCAGTCACTTCCTTCCACGGTGGAGCACTATAAGCTCCGCCTCCGTCAATGACACGCCGATGTAATTGGCTAAAGTGACAGTGTAGTGAGAGGCAGCAGTTACCTAGCAACAGAGGCGGGGCTGAGTGAGAGAGAGAGAGTGTCTCCTTGGTCGCCCTTCCTTTGTTCATTCAGTGATGGAGGAGAGAGAGTGGAAGAGCGACAGAGAGAGAGATGGAGCAGAGGTATGAGCAGACAAACAGAGGTTTAATCCTGTTTCTATGATTCTGATTCACAGGAGGGAAAATAAGAGGGAGAGATGAATACAGACGATAGAGAGCTGACACTAAAATAAAGAGAGAAAGAGGAGGAAACAAAGATCAGAGGGGGTAAACTGATATTGATCAGTATTAATTTGTTAAAGTTCCTCCAGCTGTAGAAATGTATTTTCTACATAGAGGAAAGGCAGACTCCATCAGATGTTTATCTCTCTAACAGAGATGTTATATCTGACAGCAGTTATCTGATTCACTCTGATCAAAATCAATGGAAATAATCGATAAATGTGCTAATTAAATACAACTACGACGTGTTCAACGTTGACCAATCAAGAGAGGACAGGAATCACATCACAGCAAAAAAAAAGGTGGAAAAGCCCCCAACATTCCCAGCTTCACCAACATTCCATCCTCTACCTGTGAAGATGTCATCAGAGCTCATAAAACCTTCCATCCAATGATGGAGGTATTATGAAAGCTTGTAAACATTCCATCCTCTGCCTTTGAAAAAGATGTCTTTAAAGCTAACGAAACATTCCATTTTCTGATGTAGATGTTGTCATCAAAGCTTATAAAACATTCCATCCTCTGCCTGTGAAGATGCCATCAAAGCTCATAAAACATTCCATCCTCTGCCTTTGAGGATATCATCGGAGCTCATAAAACATTCCATCCTCTGATGAAGATGATATTATGTAAGCCTGTAAAACATTCCATCCTCTGCATTTGAAGATGTCATCAGAGCTCAGAAAACATTCCATCCTCTGCCTTTTAAGATGATGTAATCAAAGCCTACAAAACATTCCATCCTCTGAGGAAGATGATGTTAGGTTCATAAACATTCCATCCTCTGCCTTTGAAGATGTCATCAAAGCTCATAAAACATTCCATCCTCTGATGAAGATGATATTATGCAAGCCTGTAAAACATTCCATCCTCTGCTTTGAAATTATCATCAGAGCTCATAAAACATTCCATCCGCATATGAAGATATAATGAAAGCTTGTAAACATTCCATCCTCTGCTTTTAAAAAAGGTGTCTTTAAAGCTCACAAAATATTCCACCATCTGATGTAGATGATGTTATGAAAACTCATTAAACATTCAATCATCCAATGAAGATGTCAGCAGAGCTCATAAAACATTCCATCCTCTGCCTTCGAAGATGATGTCATCAGAGCTCATAAAACATTCCATCTTCTGCCTTTGAAGTTGATGTAATCAAAGCTCACAAAACATTCCATCCTCTGAGGAAGATGATGTTAGGTTCATGAAACATTCCATCCTTTGATGTAGTTGACGTCATCAAAGGTCATAAAACATTCCATCCTCTGCCTTCGAAGATGATGTCATCAGAGCTCATAAAACATTCCATCCTCTTCCTTTGAAGATGATGTCATCAGAGCTCATAAAACATTCCATCCTTAAATGTAGTTGACTTCATCAAAGCTCATAAAACATTCCATCCTCTGATGATGATGTCATCAGAGCTTATAAAACATTCCATCCTCTGATGAAGATGATGTCACCAGAGCTCATAAAACATTCCATCCTCTGACGAACCCTGGAGAAGATCCAGGTATTAGAGGAACCAGAGTGATCCAGCTCAACACGAATGGGGTACCAAGACCAGGTGGGCTAGACCAGATCTCAGGGAGATGGGGCATGGACCTGGAGCAGACCTCGAGGATGGCCATCAGGAGGCCAGAGCAGTCCAGGACCACAGCTCCACAATGACATCTGATTATTGATTATTGATAAGTTTGATTATAGCACAGTTTGATTATCCCTCTGTTTAGAGAATAAACGTAGTGATTATGTAACCCTGGTCTCTGTGAACACAAACATTTCTCCACAGCTCCACAATACCGTCTGTGTGACTGAGGGACTGGACTCTGGCCTGAATGGGGGTATTGACGGAGGATCCAGAGGGCCGGACTTGGCAGACTGCTGGACCACACAAACGCTGTCTGCTCGTTAACTCAGAGGTCGTTAAGGCTACACGCCACTGTCCATCTACTTCTAGATACATACCACATCTATATAGACATATATATAAATATACATATATGACGTTCACCATTGGTGACATATCTGTTCTTGTGTATTTGGATGTATTGATCCATTTTACCCCACAGTTCTGTCTACAGGGATCTACTGTACTATCATTAGAAAGATGTGAAGACATTTAGAGGCTTTTTAAAGGTCCAGGACCTTGATGTTGGGCCTTTTTTGGGCAATTATAATCTATTTTTATTCACTTTTACCCCCTGATTCATATTTAAAATAGCAGTCTTAGTCAGGTAAAGTGGTTTTAGAGGTCTACATCATTGGTCAGTGATAGCAGACCGATTTGATCGTTTTTTTCAGAGATATTCTGATAGGATCGAGTGTTCAGGTCTGTCCTGTTGCTCATTTATCACAGAATAAATCTGATTTTTTGACAACTATGCATGGCTTCATTTTTGTGCAAGTATATCAGAGACTCTATCTCTGGAGGCCCCTAGAATCGAGGGGGCCCCAGGCAGCTGTCTTTAGTAAACCAGCCTGTGAGGATCACTGAGTTTTTTCACACTAAGCTGTGGATTCATGTGTTTGCTGTCAGGAAGGGAGCGGCTCTTAGTCTGAGGTAACTTTAGAAACAGTAGAGGAGTTTCAGATTTACCTGAGCAGGGCCACACCTGTACAGCTGCAGGTACAGCAGGCTCTGACAGCTCTCAGTGATCCTGAACTGATCCTGCTGCTGATTCTAGGCTCAGAGAAACCGTCCAATCAGGGAACAGGTTTAATTACAGACAGGGTTATAAACAGGGATCAGATTGGTTTAAAATTATGAAAATCTAAATAAAAACTCTATTCAAAATGACTTAAACTGGATTAAAATGATTAAAATAGGAATTAAAACTCAATGTAAATGGACTTAAACTGGATTATAACCCTGTAAACCTAACAAATGAAGCCTGTCGGATCTGTGCTCTCAGACCTGCTCTGTCTCTGACTCGTCTGCCGACATGTCTGCCCCGAGTCGCTCCGACACGTGTCACAAACAGGAGCGGTTTCACAGGAATCACTGAACGTGTTTAGACAGAGTCTGGCCCCGCCCACCGGACGCTCTGAGGGAGCTGGACCAATCAGAGGATAGCTGAGAAGTCCACCTCAGAAAAACACACACACCTGAAACCCCCACCTCACAGTGATCCGCGCTTATGTAAGTCAGCGTGTGTGAGCAGAGAAACAGACCAGGATCATTAGAGACCAGTCTACCTGGACAGGTGAGACCTTTACTGTCCACAACATCAGTATTAATTACACACGAATACACACCAACAGAGAGTAACTCTAAACTCTGTTACTGTGAGGACGAACTTTGACCTTTATCTCTGATGTTCACAGATTCAGATCCACAGGATAAAATAAAATAATAGCTCTCTCATGTTAACCATCCTCTTACCACTTCCATCCACTTCTACTAAGGTTGCCACCTGAATCCCACATTTTGGCAAAATTAGTGGGAAAAAGCCTCCAACATTCCCAGCTTCACTAACATTCTGCCCACTGCTTTTGTTGATGTCAGCCTTAAAGTCAATGAAACATTCCATCCTTACCTTTAAAGATGATATCATCAAAGGGTTTAAACATTCCTTTTTTGTATTTTAAGTTGATGTCATCAAAGCCTATAAAACATTCCATGCTTACATAAGATTATGTCATCAAAACATTCCATCCTTGTCTATTGCAAACACACTGGCTTGTATTCATGTCAGCCATGCCCCTAATTATGCAGCACTGGTATCCTTCTTCAAATCCAAACAGACATGTTCTATAAAAAGCTGCATACTTCATCTCAGAACACAGACGTACCAACAATCTCTCTCCTATGTTGCAACCTTAGGAATAGTTGCCAACTATGGCTTTCTGTTTGAAAGAAACGAAGGGGAAAAAGCTGCCAACATCCCTGGCTTCAACAACATTTCATCCTCTGACTTTGATGATGATATTAAAACAGCGTATGAAACATTGAATTCCTATCGTTGAAGATGACATCATCCATTATGCTTATAAAATATTCCATCCTTGCCTTTGAAAATGACACCATTCTTAAAAGTTTATAAAACATTCTATCCTTGCCTTTGAAGATGACATCATCCATTAAAGCTTATAAAACATCCCATCCTATCCTTTGAAGATGACATCATCCATTCAAGATTCTAAAATATTTCATCCCTGCCTTTAAAGATGACACCATCCATTAAAGCTTATAAAATATTCCAACCTTGCCTTTGAAGATGACACCATCCATTAAAGCTTATAAAACATTTCAACCTTGCCTTTGAAGATGACATCATCCTTTAAAGCTTATAAAACATTCTATCCTTTCCTTTGAAGATGACATCATCCTTTAAATCTTAGACATTATAGCCTTGCTTTGAAGATGACACCATCCTTTAAAGCTTGTAAAACATTCCATCTTTGCCTTTGAAGATGATGTCATCCTTTAAGGTTTATAAAACATTCTATCCTTGCCTTTTTAAGATGGTGTCATCCTTAAAAGCTTTTAAAACATTCTATCCTTGCCTTCAAAGATGACATCATCAATTAAAGCTTATAAAACATTATATCCTTGCCTTTTCAAAGTGATGTCATCCTTAAAAGCTTATAAAAAATTCCATCCTTGCCTTTGACGATGACATCATCCTTTAAAGCATTATATATATAGTGCAGGAGTGTTGAAGTCAAAACCTATGATTTAATTTGAGGTTGACTTGATAAAATAAAGGCAAATGTAATAATTTTGATTGTTTTGTGCTATCATTTGTAATTAAGAGCTCAAAAATTTTCATGTAAAGTTTAAAGATAGATGCCTCAAAGATGGAAGAAACAGGAAATAAACTAGAAAAGCACTCAGAGAGCACAGACCTCCACCATTAGCCCTATCACCCAATAGTACAGAATCCTTCAAAAAATTCCTGGATCCAGACGGTGATCTGGATCACTCTCAAAATCAGTTCTTCCTTATGCCATTTCTGACATTTCCTGAAAATTTCAGCAAAATTCGTCCATAACTTTTTGAGTTATGTTGCTAACAAACTAACAAACTAACAATCCCTGCTGATCACATAACCTCTTTGGCGGAAGTAAAAAGGGGATGAAAATACAATGCGATTTAAAAAAAAAAAACATAAATGCATGAGAATTAAAATATGAAGTAATGAAAATGTTTTCTGACAAAGAGTGTTTATCCATTTATAAAGTGATTTTTGTGACTCTAGGAAGAATTTTAAGTTTCTTTACTATTATAGTGATTATATTTTTATTTATTAACGTTAAAACTGAGAAGATGTTTGTATTTAGTTCAACATAAAGTGATAGTAGAGCAAAATGTCAGTGTGTCTGATCACATGATGGCTGAAAAAGCTCTGACTGTTTTATTTTTATCTCCTCTTTATGATTCTGGAGTCTATTTATATCTCTGTGACTGAAGAGTTTAAACCTTCATTTTTAATCCACTGATGCTTCAAACTTTATACCAGTTAATATTTAAATATTTCAAACAGCTCAGACTGCACATTTCCATGCTCTGCATACACGCCGGGAACACAGAGAGCAAACACGAGCACGGCGGACTTTGACCAGTCAGCTGTAGGACGAAATGTTCAGAAAGGAGACAAGCGATGAAGACAAACACTGATTTAAACCCAGGAGAGAGGCAGGATTAGGGTTAGAGTTAGAGTTAGACTTAGAGAGTTAGAGTCGGAGCAGTGTGATGCTGAGGGCCAAACTAGGCTGACTTTCTCTCTTATATAAACCTTTACTCAGCACATTCATTCAGACAGCAGTGTCTCCTCAAAGTTCACACTAATCTGTGAAGAGGAGGGAGGAGAAAACAACAAATGTGATTGTATTTTTAGTCTCCAAACATCTCACACCTTCATGGCCCTCAGAGTCTGGTTTGTTTGACCAGAGTGAGTCAGGTTAGACAGTGGTACAGATCAGTATGAGAGAGTCCAGTTCCAGATGCTGACTGAGACCGGGCTAAAGCAGACAACGATACTAAACCGGCTTGTAGTCATATCGGCAATGTCAGTCTCTCTTATGTTGACTGTTCTTCATTGGCAACTTTCATAAATGTGGCGGAAACTGGCGAGGAGCGAGGGTTTTGTGACAAAATTAAAGGAAAAACACCCCAAAAATCCCCAGCTTCACCAACATTCCAATCTCTGCCTTTGATGATGTCATAATTCTTATCAAACATTCCATTTTGCCTTCAAAAATGATGACATCAAAGCTCATTAAACATTCCATCCTCTTCCTTTAAAGATGATATTATCCTCAAAGGCTTTGAAAATATCCAATCCTTGCCTGCTAAAATGTTGACATCAAAACTCGTTAAATATTCCATCCTTGGTTTTAACATATACTAATGTGATCTGGAAAGCTTATAAAACATCTGAGTTTTGCTTTCAAAAAGGACATCATCTTTAAAGGTCAAACATTCCAACCTTAACTTTAAAGATGATGTCATCCTTTATAGCTTTGAAAACATTCAGTCCTTGCTTTTAAAGATGATGACATCAAAGCTCATTTAACATTCCTCCTTGCTTTTTAAATATGCGATCCTTTAAAGCCTACAAAACATCAGTTTTTAGCCTTTACAGGGGCCATCATCTGTAAAGGTAAAAAACATTCCATGCTTGCCTTTAAAGTATGACTTCATTTTTAAAGGCAAAACATATTCCACCCTTGCCTTTGAATATTATGTCATTCTTTAAAGGCTAAAACATCACATCCTTGCTTTTAAAGAATATGTCATCTTTAAGGCTTAAAACATTCCATCCTTGCCCTTTAAGATGATGTCTTTGTTTAAGGCCTAAAACATTCCATCCTTGCGTTAAAAGATTATGTTATTTTCAAGGCTTAAAACATTCCATCCTTGCACTTTAAGATGATGTCTTCTTTTAAGGCTTAAAACATTCCATCCTTTCCTATAGCATTTACTCAGACTGACTTCCTCAGGCTGACCTCAGCAGGTTAAGAGCTGGATTTTTTCACCCCTGTACCATTCAGCCTTAGTCTGCTGTACAGGGATTCCCCCCTAGCCTGGGACCAGAGTCCTGAGTGCCCTAGTGCGTTAATATTACCCAGAGTTCATCTGTATCACCACAGGACCAAGGGCCCAAGGTGGCCCCATGATTGAAGCATGGACTGCTGGTGAATCAGTGTTGTTGGGATGTCAAATAAACACCAACAGGCAAAGAATACACAAAAAAAAATGAAAAGATGAACAAAAACAAAAAAAACAACAACAAAAAAAAAACACATTAAAGCAATAAAAGCTAACAGGAGCTGATCTATAAAAACTACTGAATAGATATAAAACCACAAAGATTGATAATAGAACTACAACGGGACAATTCCACACCCCAAAGATCCATAAAAATAAAAACAACAGCAAAGCTCTGAGAACTGATGGCCTGGAGGTTCAGAAAAAGGACTCACATACGGGGGCTAGAGTAGTCCTCTTAGAGGGCAGCGGGGCTCTCTCTGCCCTCTGTTTACTGTCCTGTCATGGCCTAGAAGGATTGATTGACTGTATGTATATCCACCATTACTCCATCAATAACAATAACTGTTTATATTTGATTATTATCTTCCGTTAGTATCAGTGATGTTCCATAAGAGTTTGAATATTCATCATAACTCCATCAGTATTGTTTTTATCTCTGCAGCTTCCTCTAAAAGCAATCAGCAACAGAACATAAATCACCATCAGCATCTACAACATGGAGCAATAACTGACCAACTCCAACATCACAGAGATGTTTTAATATGTGCAGCAATCAACAATGATATAAATCTATATTTAATCAATACTAACAGTTAGTGCATTGATAAAAGCCTGTTGTAATGTTGTAAAGTGATAGAAATCCATATTTCATCAAACCAACACTGACAGCTCCCCCTATGGAAGAATGTTTTAATATGTCTGATATTAAAATGATTTAAATCTCAGTTATAACAAACCAACTCTGAGAATGACAGCATGGTTTCATCTGGATGATATCAATAATGATCTAAATAGACTCATTAATATACTTATAATGATTTAAATCCACATGAAGGAAGGCTGGGTTGACTCCGCCTCCTCCTGATGACTCACAGCCTCGCTGACAGTAAACATCAGTGACTAAAACATGTCAACCACTATAAATCAACTACAGCAGAGTACTGCAACTAAACATGACAATGATTAAAAACACAGCAATGCAAACAGCAGGATCCTGCAACTAAACGGCAATGATTTCAATCACAGCAATGCAACTGCAGAAGAATACTGCAACTAAACATGACAATGAGTAAAAACACAGCAATGCAAACCAGCAGGATCCTGCAACTAAACATGGCAATGCTGCCAAATTACAGCGATGCAACTGCTGAAAAAAAATACTGCAACAAAACATGGCAATGAAACTGGACCACAATAACTCAACCAAGCAAACAACCTGCAAATAAACCCAGCCATGAATCTGCACCACAGCAACACAACTGCAACATCATCCTGCAACTAAGTGTAGCAATGATGCTAAAACACATCAACACAACTGCAGCAACAAACTTCATCTTAGCATTGCAATGAAGCAGAAAGAAGGCTGTTTATCCAAACCACAGCAATGCAACTGAGCAACAAAATATAACTCAACTCAATAATGAGACTGATCTACAGCAATGAAACCCAACCTAGACCCTGCAAAAGACTACGAATCAATTCATCCAAAACATGGCAATGCAACCACAGCATGACAATGCAACTAAAAACAGCAATAAGACAATAACTCACGTAAAACCACAGCCATAAAAACAAGCAACTCAGTACTGCACTTGAACATAGCAATGAACTACAGAAATGAAACAAAATCACAGTAATGCAAGAAAACCAACATCCTGCAACTAGATCACACCAACGTCATCAAATAATAGCAATGCAATTTAACCAAGGTTACGCAACTAAGTCACAGCAATCCTATCCAAATGACATCCTGCAAGTGAATCACAGCAATGCAACTAAACCAACATTGAGCCACTAAATTTCAGCAGCACTGCAATTAAATCAAGGCAATGCAACAAAATCATAGCAATACAATAGAATCACAGCAAGGCAACTAAATCACACAAATGCAACTAAAGCAATACCCAGCAACTAAATCACTGCACTGCAATTAGAAAAACATTCTGCAACACAATCTCAGCAATGCAACTAAACCAACATCCTGTTTCTACATCAGCACCACTGCAATTACACTAACACCCTGCAGCTCAGTCACATCAATGAATTTAAATGACAGCAATGCAACTTAACCAAGATTATGCAATAAAATCATAACAATCATTTCCAACAAACATCCTGCAACACAATCACAGCAATGCAAGTTAACACTATCCTGCAACTAGACTTGCATCCTGCAAATAAATCACTAATCCTGTCAAACCAACATCCTCAAACCAAATTGCAGCAGCTGAGCTACAGCACAGTAATGCAACTAAATCATAGCGATGCAACCAAACTACAGTAATGCAAATGAAACACATCGATCTTGAAACCAACATCCAGAAACCAAACCACAGCAACGCAACTGAAGACCCATCCCCTCTGGACATTTAGGACAGGAGGAGTAGCTGAGAGCGCTGAGGTTTGTCCCCATGCTCCTCTTCATTAACCACTACTTTTCAAATGTCGACAATGGTTTTGTGCAATTCAGGCAATTTACAGAAGCTTGTAAACAAACTGATCTGATTTCATTGTCAGACACTGGAGAAAGAGGAGGCACTAATAAGCTCAGTTTATCTCTAATAAAAATCTACAGGTGTTAAAACAAATAAATATTAAAGCATTCCTCAGATGGGACGTCTCTAAAAAAATCTTAAAATGTTTAAAAAAAAAATAAATAAAAATAGTAAAGCGTTCTTCAGATGGGATATCTCTAATACAAATCTTAAAATGTTTAAATAAATAAAATAAAAATATTTAAGCATTCCTCAGGCAGTATGTCTCTAATGAAAATTAAAGAAATGTTCAAATAAATAAAAATATTAAAGCGTCTTCAGTCTTTAATAAAAATGTTATCTAAAAAATGTTTAAATAAATAAAATAAAAATATTAAAGCATTCTTTAAACAGGACGTTTCTATTAAAAAAAATTACTATACATATATATATATATATATATATATATATATATATATATATATATACACACACACACACACACACACATACATATTAAAGCGTCCTCAGGCTGGGTATCTCTAATAAAAATATTAAAATGTTTAAATAAATAAAATAAAAATGTTCAAGCATTCCACAGACAGGACGTCCCTACTAAAAATAAAACATTTTAGAATAAATAAAAATATTAAAGTGTCCTCAGACAGGACGTCTCTGACCTTAAAGGCGAACTTCCTGGTGATGTTGTCTGCTGGTTCCACTCCTCCAACTCTGAAGCTCAGCAGAGGAAGACTCCCCAACACCGTGTCCTCCTTCTCATCTGTGGGTGAGGGACAAGAGTGAGACCCCAGGAGGAGAAAGAGGAGGAGGAGGAGAAGTAGAAGGAGAAGAAGAGGACAAACAGAGGAAGAAGAAGAAGAAGTGTGAGCAGGAGGAGAGGAGGTGCAGATGTTCAGAGAGGAGCAGAGCCCCCCCCGGTCTCCCTCAGTGACAGCCTCCCAGAATAGACTTCCATTATAGACGGAGGTCGCTGTGATAAGAGGCGCTAATGGCTCACTCACTGACGGCGAGCGGCGTCCAGCGGTGATAAATAGAAGCAGAGAAGAAGAGGAGCAGCGGCGGTCTGGTCTAAATAATGGAAACAAACATGAAAATTTGATGTTTTGAAAGAGGATCCACTCGTCTGTGTGACCTCCTCTCTGCTCCACAGCGCTCAGCTCGCTCACCCAGGCTGTGTGAGTGAGTGAGAGAGAGTGAGAGAGAGAGAGGGAGGGCGATCAGAGCGAAGGGGAAGGGCTGGACTGCCCGCCGCTCTCTCTGACTGTAGATAATGATCAGACCATGTGACTCAGTGTTGCAGGAATCTGGGCCTGCAGCCAGCTGTACCTGCTGCTGCTCTGCACCAATCAGAGACTCCGATCACAGGCAGAGAGAGGAGGACAGGTAAACAGACACACCTCCGAATGATTCATGTCTCTGTTAAAGAACCTCGGTCTTTAGGAGTTACTTAAGTGATTCTGGTCTGACTTCAAGGACTGAGTTTGATTCAATCAGCTCTAAAAACACTATGTAAAGGTAATAATGGGATTTAGTAAGGCAGCGCCCTCTACTGGCTGCTCTGTCTCCACTTGTTAAAGCAGGCGTCTGTCAGGTGTTTAGGTTTAACATTAATGGTCTATCATGGTCACTCAGAGTCATTCCACACCTGCTCCATGAGAACCTGACTAAAGACATCCAGAAACACACATGAATCTTAGTGGGCATCCATTAGCACACCTGGTCCAGCCTCAGGACCCCCCCCCCCCCCCCCCAACAAACAACTACCCACCTCTCTTAGAATCTGAATGACCAACATTAATACAATGTTTTTATGACTGGAAGGACAGGCTGGACCGAGATGGAGACAAATACTCAAAATAAGAAGAACATCAGAGACTTCCAGGAACACACCAAGACCCCTGATAACAACTTCAAGACCCACGTTAAGGTCCCAACCCACCAGTTAAGAAACAAGTTTATAATGACACAATGGTACAATGTACAGGTAGTGAAACTTATGAGGTACTGGTTAGACTGGATGGACAACTGGGGGCCTACGCTGGCATGCAGGCAATAGGGCAAGGAAGAGATGTTTTACGAGCTTTGATGGCATCATCTTCAAAGGCAAGGGTGGAATGTTTTATAAGCTTGAATGTATGGCATGATGTTTAAATGCAAGGATGGAATGGTTTAACAGCCATAATGTATGACATGATGTTCAAAGGCAAGGATGAAATATTTTAAAGACTTTGATGGCATCATCTTCAAAGGCAAGGATGGAATGTTTTATAACCTTGATTGTATGACATGATGTTCAAAGGCAAGGATGAAATGTTTTATAAGCTGTAAATACATGACATGATGTTCAAAGGCAAGGATGGAATTTTTTTAAAAGCTGTAATGTATGACATGATGTTCAAAAGAAAGGATGGAATGTTTTAAAGACTTTGATGGCATCATGTTCAAAGGCAAGGATGGAATGTTTTATAAGCTTGAATAAATGACATGATGTTAAAATGCAAGGATGGAATGGTTTAAAACCTGTAATGTATGATATGATGTTCAGAGGCAAGGGTGGAAAGTTTTAAAAACTGTAATGTATGACATGATGTTCAAAAGAAAGGATGGAATGTTTTAAAGACTTTGATGGCATCATCTTCAAAGGCAAGGACTGAATGCTTTAAAACTTGAATGTATGACATGATGTTAAAATGCAAGGATGGAATGGTTTAAAACCTGTAATGTATGACATGATGTTTAAAGGCAAGGATGGATTATTTTAACGACTTTGATGGCATCATGTTCAAAGGCAAGAGTGGAATGTTTTATAAGCTGTAATGTATGACATGATGTTCAAAGGCAAGGGTGGAATGTTTTCTAAGCTTTAATGTATGACATGATATCCAAAGAAGGGAAGGAATGTTACAATGATTTCCATGGCATCAGCTCCAAAGGCAAGGGTGGAATGTTTTATAAGCCTGAATGTATGACACAATGTTCAAAGGCAAGGTTAGAATGTTTTATAAGCCGTTATGAATGGCCTCATATTTAAAGGAAAGGTCTGAATGTTTCACAAGCTTTAAAGGATGGCATCATGTTCAAAGGAATGTGTGGAATATTTTAAAGGCTTTGATAAAATCATGATCAAAGGCAAGGATGGAATGTTTTATAAGCTGTAATGTATGACATGATGTTCAAATGAAAGGATTGAATGCTTTGAAGACATCATCTTTAAAGGCAATGAAGGAATTTTTTAAAAGCTCTGATGACATCATCTCTCTTAACTATTAAAGACTTTAAAGGATGACCTCATCAAAGGCAGAGGATGGAATGTTGGTGAAGCTGGGGATGTTGGGGGCTTTTCGCCTCCATTTTTGCTCTATAGAAACAGTAGTTGTGACACAGCTCCTTTCTTGATTTTGGATTTCTGATCTTAGATTAAAAACCTGCTGGCCATTAACTACCCTAACCTGAACCCTCCTAATCTCGTCTCTGTTGTCCTGCTGTGTGGGCCCCTCTGCCCTCGCTGGAATAGAAATTCTAACAGTAAACTGCACCGTCACACAGCCCTCTCTCTCTCTCTCTCTTTGACACAGCTGGGCGACCGAGGCAGAGGACCGTGGACGTGTTGAGAATAGAGAGAGATGGCGTGCTGACAGCGAGGCGGCCATAAATAAAGAAATAAAAGACGAGTCTGTTCAGAGATCACCATGTTAACGGGGGAGCCACGGAGACTCGACCAAACGCTCCAACACGCCGCCACGGCGACCATTCGTCGTCTGCTGACTCTGCTGATCTTTGGAAACGCCTGATTTACAGCTGCAGGTTATTCAAGGCTTTCAAGGTTATTCCAGGCTGATGAATGAAAAATGAGCTAAAAACACGACTGTTACTGAACAATAGCTGACCACGGGACAGTGGACCTTTATGAGCCCCGCCTCCTTTACCCTGTGCTCCAGTCAGAGCAGAGCTAGCCTGTTACCTGGCAGATTTTAAGCCACCTTTACCTGTTCTTTAAAAACATTCATAGTTCAGTAAAAACATCATTTTAAACATTATTTGAGGCATTAAAGGAGACACTCTGATTGATCCTGTTATTAGAACTATTGATTGTTGATTAATTTACATTAGTTCACAGTTTGGCTGACTAAACTTTATAAACTTTGACATTTATGATGACAGGAGACGGAATAAATCTGTCATGAATGACAAGAAAAACTCCTGAAATATAATAATTTTACAACTGTGGACAATAGACTTCTGCATTTAAGACACCGTGCAGGCATGTAGCTGCAATCTCTGATAAATTGCTCAATATTGATGTTAAATATTTCTTTGTCCCGTCATTTTAAATCACCATCTGCCTCTGCACAACAGATAAAATCAACTATTGTGCAAATTCTGTCATATTTACATTTACCAGAATTCTATATTTCTGACAGATGTATCTAAATCAAACAGAGATGAACCAGGCTGGTCTAGAACCATCCTGTAGGTTTGTTAATTTTCAGGATTCATCCATCTTTGGTTCTCTCTCTTCCCTCTACATCCTGGTCTCCTGTTTTATCTCTGCTGCAGAAATTCTCTTTATTAAAACGATTTTATTAAACTTTGTGATTCTCTGGCGGTTAAATCTCTGACAGCGTTCAGAGTTTATGGAGCCGAGCGTGAGAGAGAGGAGAAACGGTAGGAGAGTTAGTTCACTGACCCATCACTGGAACACAAATACACATATACACTACTGCACACAACTACACAACTACACACCTACATAGAAGTACAGAGGAGTACACACGATGACTGTGGATGTGAGAATGTCTGATCACAGCCTGCCTCACAGGGCCATCAGTGTTAGAGACTCAGAGCGCCACTGAAGCTCTGAGCGTTTAAAAACAAAGACATTTCACCGCCACGGCGTGGGATTTTGACCAATCAGATCATCAGTGAGCAGCAAAGAATTATCAGAGTTTAACAGGCAAGAACTACAGCATCAGCACCACGCCCTCTGACGTTGATTGGTGAGTGATATCAGAGAAACGAAAGATGCTGTTTGAAAAGTTATATCTGACAAGAGATCGCCTGATAAATCAATGTCAGGACAACATCTACAGCAACTGAATCTGAGCAATGCAACTAAATCACAGGAATGCACCTAAATCACAGCATTGCAACTAAATCATAGCAATGCAACTAAATCACAGCAATGCAACTTAATCAAAGCAATGCAACTAAATCACAGCAATGCAACTAGATTAAAGCAATGCAACTGAATCACAGCAATGCAACTAAATCACAGCAATGCAACTGAATCCCAGCAAAGCAAGTAAATCACAGCAATGCAACTTAATCAAAGCAATGCAACTAAATCACAGCAATGCAACTAGATTAAAGCAATGCAACTGAATCACAGCAATGCAACTAAATCACAGCAATGCAACTGAATCCCAGCAAAGCAAGTAAATCACAGCAATAAAACTAAATCAAAGCAATGCAACTAAATAACCACAAAACAAGTAAACCACAGCAATGCAACTTAAACACAGCAATGCACCTTAATCACAACAATGCAACTAAATCACAGCAATGCAACTAAATCGGAGCAATGCAACTAAACTATAGTAATGCAACTAAATCACAACAATGCAACTAAATCACAGCAATGCAAAGAAATCACAGCAATGCAACTAAATCACAGCGATGCAAAGAAATCACAGCAATGCAACTAAATCACAGCGATGCAACTAAATCACAGCAATGCCACTTAATCCCAGCAATGCAACTAAATCGCAGCATTGCAACTAAATTACAGAAATGCAACTGAATCACAGCAATGCCACTGAATCACAGCAAAGCAACTAAATCACAGCAATGCAACTAAATCACAGCGATGCAACTAAATCACAGCAATGCCACTTAATCCCAGCAATGCAACTAAATCGCAGCATTGCAACTTAATTACAGAAATGCAACTGAATCACAGCAATGCAACTGAATCACAGCAAAGCAACTAAATCACAGCAATGCAACTAAAGTACAGAAATGCAACTAAATCACAGCAATGCAACTGAATCACAGCAATGCAACTAAATTACAGAAATGCAACTAAATCACAGCAATGCAACTGAATCACAGCAAAGCAACTAAAACACAGCAATGCAACTAAATTACAGAAATGCAACTAAATCACAGCAATGCAACTGAATCACAGCAAAGCAACTAAATCACAGCAATGCAACTAAATTACAGAAATGCAACTAAATGACAGCAATGCCACTTAACTCTCCCAGCAATCTACAACTAATGACTTCTTTTACTTTCAGCATTGCAATTTCCTTTATTTTACAGAAATGCAACTGAATCACAGCAATGCAACTGAATTAATGTTGTGAGTAAAAAGCTCTAAAATATTTTAATACTCTACGGTCTCTGTAGTCTATTGTTAGAATAAAATGAATTTAACACATGTGGGATTATATTAATAAAAATATAAACTGTTGAAAAATTAAGGAAATGGTTAAATAAGTGGGATTTTTCATGTTATGAATGATTAAGAAAGAGTCCGGATCCTTCCAGACTCTACTGCTGTATGGGGATTCTTGGTATGATCAAGTTTAGGGGTCCATTATAGCTCCTAGTCCTAATGAAGCCTCTTTGGGACCTTTAAGACAGGAGGACAGAAAAAAAGAGAGAAAGGGGGGAGGACTGAGAGAACAATAGGGGAGGAAGGGGCGTGGCTAAGGTGTGGTCCTGGTCCCTAAAGTTCCCCTCCAAAGTCCCTGAAAGGGTCTGATCCACTCAGACACCTGCAGCAGATTTAAACGGAACCATGTGATTGGCGGATCATGCAGCAGATTTAAACAGAGACATGCGATTGGTCGATAATGCAGTAGACTGCAGAGCTGATTGCCCAGAATAAAAGTTTAAAAATCAATAAATGTGCAACCAGCCGAGAGGAAGGACAGGAAGCTGTCACCGATTAGAGAGAGAGAGAGAGAGAGAGAGAGAGGAATGAGAATAACAGCGGAAACAGGATTATTATCAATAAATAATAAAATGTGAGGAACAAACCTTTGTAGTAGAAGAGACATCTGTCTGAGAGGATGAACCAACGCTTATTCCACTGCTTCACTCCGCTGCTCGCCTACACAGAGACAGGACAATCAATAAACCATCAATAAACCGATCAGTAGTTATCAGATCTATATAATCAACATCATGATCAGCAGTCAGAACACTGGGCACTGATCGTCGTTATCAATATTCAATGAAATCTTCATCATCAGCATCACTGTGAGATGGTTCAAATATCACTACTGACAGTCGGGAGGATGATTGTAATGTCTCTAAAATCATTATTATTATTAATATTATTGTTATGATTATCAATAATAATAATAATAATAGACATTCGGACAGAAATGTCAGAATAATTTACCTTTGTTTGTGCAGAAAAATCATACTAATCAATCAGAATTATATTTTAGAAATGATTTATTATGTCTTTCTATTTAAAAAGAAAATACTAGTGAAAAACAAAACACTCAAGTGTCAAAAATCTCATTGAAATCAGAGCATATATTTATATTTTCCAAACCTGTTGAGCCTACTGAGAAGACATTATGCTGATGATGCTGTCTTCTATTTCTCCCAAATCCATAAAATCCACTTAAACGATCGTTAAGAATCGAAGAACCTCACAGGAATATCTCTCATTTTTCAGATTTATTTTCAGGGTTTAATGCTTTAGTCAGAGAGAGGGTGGAGATGCTGGGAAGGAGCCACAGCTCTGATTGAAACCCAGTCTGCTCCCTGAAAGACAGCAGCCTTCGGACATGTGGCGTACGAAACATAATCACGAGGCTACAGCGCCCCCTTTAATACTCTATCAGTGAAACCATCAGCAGAAACCAGGATTAGGGGACTCAATTTAAGTCCCTGATTCTGAAACATTAAACCAGTTTAGAGAAAGGTCGGTCAGATATAAAACACAACGATCGGGTACGGCACAGAGGTCTACGGAGGACGTCAGTAGTCTGACAACACAGTGGAGACTCACCTGTTTATAAAGCCAGCCCTGTTTGGTCACCTCGGCTTTAGGATTCCTCCTCATCGAGTTTGAGCGTTTCCCGAACGTTGCCACTTTCCTCGGCATACGAGACGTCGGCTGGAGAGACGAAGAAGAGGAGGAGGAGTATAAAATAGGTTCAATTCATCATACAGCTCCAAATATCACCCTAAAATTCAGACCATGAAATGACCTACTGCTCAGGAATAAAACAGCCATTCTGTCTGTGTTAAACTGAGAAATCCACAACCTGAACTGGTTCTAGACCAACACGGACTGGTGCCATGCTGGAACTGTTTCTGGGTCTCTGGATTCAGTAAAACAAAGACCTGGGTGCAGACAGAGTCCTGACTGTCAGTCCCGCTACGATCAGGACATTTGACCGTACGAAAATCAAGACAAGGTCCAGCTTCAGGCGTTTTGGCCAGAAACCATAAAACAAACATACGGACCAGGACCTCTCACATCCAAATAAAGCACGCATTATAATCAACGTAAAAGTATGACTTAATGGAAGGACGACCTAGACTACATTTGTTTTATATCACAGTGATTACATAGCTCTATTTTTCCAACAACATAAAAACAGACGCGCTATTAAATAATAAAACAGTCTTCAACGGATCTATCTATAGACACATCGTTAGTCAGGCTTTTATTTTGAAAAGTTTACATTACCTTCCAGGTCATGTGACCATCATTTTTGGCCTATCTAATGTGTTAGGGTAAGACAACAAAAGGAAAAGTCATAAAACAAAATTCAACTATTATTTCAGAGTTTGTTTTCTTGTTTTACCATTGTAATTGAAAAATATATTTTTTTAATTCATTAAAAAAAGAAAAATGGCGCTGTTTATTCGTTTTATGGTTTCTGGCCAAAAACCAAAACAAGTGAAGTTGACCATTTTCTAATTTTTGGTCAGTGTATTTTCTGGCAGATTCATTTCCTGGGTGAAACCAGACCCAAAATACTAGAGAAACTGTTGTTATTCAGTTTTTTCGTTTTTGACAAAAAATGAAAAAAAAACTGAAAAATAAGCCTTTTTTTTTTGTTTTTCCATTTTTGACCATTATTTTTTTCATTTTGGTCACAAAACGGAAAAACAAATAACATTTTTAAAAAAGGGTCATTTTTTTTTGTTTCAGTTCCATTATTTTGTTTTCTTCATTTAATGAAATACTTGAGGAAAAGAAAATCTTGTGACCATTGGGAAAGGTGAGCATTTCAAAATAGAAGCCTCTATGTCAAAACAAGAGCCATCCATTGTGTTTTATAGTATTATAATAGGCCAAAATGCACTTTTTACAATGTATGAAAAATAATTTAAATTATGAACTTACTGGCAATTTAATGGACTGTAATGTTTAAACTTTAATTTTTTTTTATTCTCTTTATATATACAGCGCTTAACAAATTTATTAGACCACCACCCAAAGTCAGGTTTATGCCACAGCTGCCCTACAGTAACAGCACTGGTAAAACCAAAATCATTTTTGATGTTTCTGCAATGGTTAATACACCAATATGTAGAAGCTCTTTAACCCAAATGATATTTTTAATGCTAAAATAGAATTATTATTGTTATCCATGAATTTTCAAATTTACTGATTTACAAAAAAAACCTGAAAAAATGGTAAAGCACATTAATACACTGCCTGGCCAAAAACAAAGTCGCCACTAAAAAAAGGTCACACACTCTAATATTTCGTGGGACCGCCGTTAGCTTTGATTACAGCACACATTTCGCTGTGGCGTTGTTTCGATAAGCTTCTGCAATGTCACAAGATTTATTTCCATCCAGTGTTGCATGAATTTTTCACCAAGATCCTGTATTGATGATGAGAGTCTCTGACCACTGGCAAAGCCTTCTCCAGCACATCCCAAAGATTCTCAATGGGGTTAAGGTCTGGAATCTGTGGTGGCCAATCCATGTGTGAAAATGATGTCTCATGCTCCCTGAACCACTCTTTCACAAGGAGGCTTTTATTTTGAAATGTTCACCTTTCCCAGTGGTCACATGCAGGGTAACTATAGTGAACTAAACCTAACTAAATAACTAAAACTAAAATTCAAAAATCTTTATAAATAACTGAAACTAAATAAAAACTAAGCTTTACCAAAAAAAAAACTAACTAAAACTGTATAGTGCGCTTACAAAACTAACATAACATAAAAAATGGAGACAAAATCTCCTTAGTTTTAGTCTTTGACACAGTCGTATTGACTGGCACCTACACCAGAGTCTGGGGAGCATGAAATAGTCTGATCTGATTGGTTAAGACTTCACACAGTGGTAGTTTTATGTCTGGAGTTGTATTCAAACATCATCATTAAATAAATAAATGACAAGTGAAGAATAGCCTGTTTGAATATGTTTTTAAAAATGTATGACGCTCACTCAGCCCCGACATCTATCCATAAAAAACTAAAACTAATAAAAACTAAACTAAAACGAAGCATTTTTGCTAAAAAAAAATGTAACTAAACTCACAAACCAGCAGTCAAAACTAATAAAAACTAAACTGAAATCAAACACAGAAAGAGAAAACAAAATAAAAATAGAAACTAATGAAAAATCAGAACTATTATAACCTTGGTCACATGATTTCCTTTTCCTCAAGTGTTTCAATAAAAGCAGAAAATAAAATAATGGAATTGATAAAACAAAAAATTGGACTCCTTTTTTTTAAATGTTATTTGTTTTTCAACAGTTCTGACTGAGACCAGATCTTCAACTGGACTTGGTCTAAAGGGTACTAAAGTTTTTATTTTATTTTCTTCTGCTGCAGGATTACAATTCTCTTTTTCACCTTTTATTTTTTCTAAAATAATCCCCACAACTAAAACATGTGCACCAGTCATATTTCAGCAGGATTTGGATTTATTCTTTTAGCAACAGAAAAATAAAAGTTAGATTTCTGGATGTCTTTTCTTTTACGTCTGTAATCTTCCAGAGAGACGGCAAACTCACCCGTGAGTAGTTGTGTCCCTCTGGACTCAGCTCTGAAACCATGGTGGTAGTTTTAGACTGAGAGATCCTCTCAGAGTTCACCTTCACGTTCATGTCACAATCACAGCACCTACCAGAAACATATGTGAAATTAGACACAAAAACTACATCTAAAAAAATCACAAAATACACAAATAAAGACAAAAAACACTTTTGTGTATTAAGCTGTGGTGTGGACGGATCATTCAGGATCTAACCCGTGGAGGTTTCTACATTTTTGAAACCAAAAACATCCACAACATTTCATGACAAAACCTGCAGGAACTTGCGTCTAAATTGCACAAATACGTTGGCAACATTTTAGCAGTTGTATTTCTAACCAACAGGGAGACGCCACTTTCTAAATGTCAGTTTCTGATCATTAAAAACGGCTCATTGTCCAATCTGTGGAGCCTAGGACTTCTATGTTTGGTGCTGTGGACTCAAACAGGCATTTTTATCGTATATTTTTCTCTAGAATCATATCAAAGTTCAAATTATGTCTTTAGGACAGCTCTGTGGTGTTGGCTTTAAAAGACGGTAAATTACAGATCATCAACTGGCGGCTCGAGGGCCACATCAGGCCCCCTAAAGCTTCCTGTCCGGCCCTCAAAAGATCCTTAAATTCAGAAAAGGAAAGGTGGAAAAGAAGATGTTGAGGTTTTAGAAGTATCTTTTGGCTTTAAATGTCTGCAGCTCTGGAATCCGCCCCAAAAATAACAATTAATATTAAAATAGTTTAAAATGACTTAAAATTTGATCTGTTTTTACAGAAATTCACTTGTCAGCCATTATTACTAAATATCTTTTGAAAAACAGGTTAAGACTGGCTGAAATGTTGCAAAAATGTCCAGATAAAGTGGTGAAAAGATTTAAGAAAGTCACAAAAATGGGCGATAAGTGTCAAAATGGGTTGTGGATTGCAGCAAAGGGACAAAAATTGGCAGGAAAATGGTGAAAATGTGGCAAAAACTGGAAAAAGAGGAAAAATAAATAAATAAAAGCATCAAAAATGGGTTAAAATGCTGCAAAAAGGTTATAAAAAGCACTTAAAAAGTAGCAAAAAATGATAAAAGATTGGCACAAAGGGGACAAAGGGTTCAAGAATGGAAAACATGTTTTAAAAAGGCACAAAGGGGCAAAAAGTGTCAACAATGGGTTGAAAGTAACAAAAATATAGCAAAGATAGCCCGGCAAAGAAGGGAAAAGGGGTTTAAGAGTGACACACAGGGGCAATAATTGGCAGGAAAGTTGCAAAAAGGTTGTAAAGAGAGACAAAATGGGCAAAAAGGTGGCAAAAATTGGTTTAAAACGGGAAAATTATCAAAAATGATTCATAAGGGGTTAAAAAGTGCCAAAAATGAGTTAATATTGGTGCTAAATCACGATAGAGGAGGACCATGTTCTGGGATTTTCAGGGTTCTGTGGGCCGGACTGTCTTCTATGGAGGGCAAAAGCTGCAAAAATAAAAAAAAGAAATAAAGAAAGAAATAAAAGTAAAAACAAAAACAAAAACAAAAACAAAAAAAGAAAATTCCACAATTAAATACAAAAAAAATATATATAAATGGAAATAAATACAAAAATGAAATATATAGATAGATAGATAGATAGATAGATGAATAAAAGTAAAAAATACAAAACACAAAGTAAGTTTTAAAAATAAAATATAAATAAATAAATACAAGTGAAAATAAATTCAAAAATAAACATAAATAGAAGTTAAATATCAATTAATAAATAAAAGTGCTCTGCTCTCACATTCATTTACTTCATGCTGCGGACACTGTCAGTATGAAATGGAGCATGAAATATAATGCAAATGAGGGGGCGGTCCTAAGTGTGTCTTGGGTTGAACTGTTTGCCTATTGGTTGATGGACATGTGAGCACAGAGATCTACTTGGCATGTAAACACAGAAGTCTGCTCTGTGAGGAGCAGCGAAAACGGGAGAAAAACGGACTAATATCTGCTTAAACCTGAAATATTTGGACTCCACGGAGATCCAAACTGTTTCCCAGTCTATGGATATTGATATCAACAATATTGAATTTCCTTTTTGTATTTTTTTTCTTTTTGTTTTTATTTTTACCTTTATTTATCTATTTATTTATTTATTTTGAATTTTGGCAGGTTTGGTCCTCCATAGTCTCCATGTGGCCTGCTGCATTATACATAATAGGGATAGATCTCTCTGGTAATGCCTTAAAATTTCTTGCATTTTGAAAGAAAACACTAATACTAACACAATGATATGTTGACCAGACTGACAGATTTATTTAATTTTTGCTTATTTGAAAGCTGGGCCCTCCAGAGTCTCTGTCAAGACTAAATCTGGCTCTTGTACAAATGTACTTGATGACCCCTGCTAAATGCTCACTGCAACTGAAAAAAGCTCAAAGCAATGGAACAGTGTGTTGTGCAATTTGGACAACATGCCAAACTTTTCTTTGGTAATTCAGAATGATAAATGGCTCAGTACTGGGAGTCTATAACTTTTTATTTTTGTCGCTGTTGAATCAATATAAAGTATTATTTCACTAGAATCTTATTAAAGTTTAAATTCTGTCCTGGTCTGATGTTAAAATGTCTCTGCAGACTCCAGCATGTTTCCATTGACCTGACAGGGCCCTCTAGTGGTGATGGGACTGATTACACACCTTTAAGGTGAGTGTTAGGGGTGGAGGATCATCACAGTATCAGATTAATAAACTTTAAAATGTAGAAATACAACCATTAAAACCAGACTGGCACCACAGCTACCATAGACACACACAATGATGGGCAATTTACTGTTTAAATCTTCAAAAATCTGTAGACAGTCGCTAAAAACTGCACTGAAATGGTGAGCAATGTTCCATGTTTTGCATTGACAGTGAAAGTTTGCTAGAGTTTGGATTAAATCAGCCCACAGTATGAGCTCTGACCCTGCTGTCAGCAGATTGTCAGTTTTAATAATAATCACCAACTATTAATAAAACTGTTATATTAGAGTGTGTAGAAGTAGTTTTTAGGTTTTTTTTATTTACAGCAGATTAGTGTAGATAAAAGATCTCCATCAGAGTGTGTAGACAGTTTAGTTTTTTAGGTTTTTGTTGTATCTTCTGAACTCACTGCAGGTAGGAGTGTAACGGCGTTAGGTGGTCGAGTTGAATCGAGCTCACTGCTCCGGCCGGTCCACGGGGGTCATGATGACTGAAAGAGGCAGACAGAGAAACATCAATTAAAAGAGTGTTTTAGTCATCAATTTCTATGCGTGATTAACTTTACAGTCATTATATCATTGAAAACTTAGACCTACAGGCCTGTCTGACAGACAGATCGATCGTTCAATAAAGAGTCAAATAAGAAAGACAGAATTTGATTGTACTAATTGGTAATTAAAGGGGTAGGATTAAATAAGAGTAATACTTCTTCCTGCTCCTTTTCGAACATGTAAACGTGCAACACATGCAAGATAGCAGTCTATCGTTTTTGTATTTTGCATATACATGGGTGACTGTATTTATTTATGGTGACTATCTCTGATTCTTTTTTACTTTTTATATTATTATTATTATTTGTTTTTTTTTTTATTTATTTTACATGTTTGAAATAAAGAATAAAGAAATAGAGAATTCCTGATGAAGTTCCATTCAAAAACGAGTCAGTGTGTTTTTAAGTTCTACATGACAATGTCAACATAAAGACAATTTAATGTTTAAAAACACTGCCTTGAAGGGTTTCATTCTTGATATTCATTTGTTTCCTTAAGATGACTGTTCATTGTTGACAACATCGCAACAAGATGCCAACAATGAACTACTATCCCATTCTAGTAGCCTATGACGATTATGTCATCAAAGCCTATAAAACATTCCATACTTGCCTTTAAAGATGGTTTCATTAAAGCCTATCAAACATTCCATCCTTGCCTTTAAAGATGATGCCATCAAAGCCTTAAAATCATTCTGTATAAAACATTCTGTCCTTGCCTGTAACGATGATGTTTTCAGTGCCTATAAAACATCCATACTTTCCATTTAATATGATTTCATAAAAGCCTTTCAGACATTCCATCCTTGCCTTTAAAGATATCATCACGCCTATAAAACATTCCATCCTTGCCTTTAAAGGACGTCATCATTCATCTTGCTAACAGACTCACAGAGATCAGACTTAAATTTTTCCATATTAAATATCAGTCAATACCAGGGTGTTTTAAAACAATCCAATCTGTTAATTTAAAGACCAATAGTGATTAAAGTGCCAAATCTTTAAAGTAACTACCGATCTTTATTCACATTTTAAACAGAAATAGAGATTCATGTCTTAGTTGGACCATTGACTCTACCAGCAGCATGTGTTTGAGGTTAACTCTGTAGTGAGTCTGAGTTTTATTTACCTTCATACAGCTTTAAGATCTAGCTGTTGAGTCCATCATAGAATAAAAATAGAAACAACTCCTCTGATTTACTATTTCATTCTTAATTATTCTGTGTTAGTCTGTCTGTGTTTGGATGGTGTTAATGTGTGAATGACTCATTTCTGTTTGTCCTTCACAGATTTCCTCTGAATCATCTCACAGAGACCAAACACTGATTGGTAATGAATCATCTTTATTGATCCATTTTTAGCAGCAGTTATAATCCCGGTTTTTTATTAAGAGGACCGGGCAGACATCAGCACCTGAGACTCTAAAGACTCTCTAACCCCTCAGAGTCCTTTATTCAGATCTAAACCTCTGTATCTATGGGTTTAGTAGTCCTGTTGATCTGTCCAGGTCTCGGTCTGTTTATTACAACTAAATGGTCCAGACTCTGGGATCAAAGTGGACTCTTATTGTCCCCTTTTATAAAGCAGGTTTATGAAATACCAAAGGTGAAGGATGCTGAACTCCTCAGTGATCTCTCTGCTCAGTCTGAGTCTGTCCTCCTTCCTCTCCAGGTTAACCTGCTTCTCTGCTCAGTGATAACCTACAAACCTACATAGAGACAGCTGCAGCAGATGTTTAACACTCAGCTGAGGTTATTTTCTGCTGCTGGTTAAAAACAGCAGGAAACCACAGAGGAGAGGAGACATGGACGGAGACGTAAAGATTTTTATCATCAGTAAAAGTGAGTCATTGCATATGCACATCTCCACATAATGTTCTCTTTATAATCCTGATCCATCTGGAAAAGAACGTATGTAGATCAGCCTCCTGTTCCGCCTTCATTAACCTTAAAGACGTCAAAGAAAGTACTCTCTCTGAAAGTGAAACTAAGGTGTTTGTGAATGAAAGGGTGGTTAGACAACACTAGGGATGTGTCATTCATGAACGAGCCGGTTCATCTGTGATTTAAGAGACAGTATGTTTTAAAAATAATTACATGATCATTTCATTCATAAAAATTAAGCATGCTTGCAGTAAAATACCAGCACAAATATCAGTCAAATGTCATTGCATTGCTAATTTTGGCAGATTAAATGAAGCCAAACTTCACCAGCTCCTGTTACAGTGACAAAAAGAAAAACTGTGACTTTACCATGTGTGTGTATGTGGTAGAATGTTGGGACTTTCAGTGAGATCAGAGCAAATGTCTCATGGAGGACAGCATAGCAACAACAGGCAGAGCTAACGTGATTGGTCCATCCTCTACCTGTTTCCTATTGGTTGGTTCAGAGAAAAATCCAGGGGCAGGAACACGTTTAGAGCTAAGAGAAAGTTTCGTACGCCACAGAGAAAAGTTAGTGTCAGAGAAGATCTGAGATCAAGCAGACATTTAGAGCACAAAGGCACATTTGAATATGAAGACTGAAGAAAATAAAAAACAATATTGTCTCTATCTCTGTTTAGTCTCTCTGTCAGTACAGTAAAATGTATTTAAACTAAAAATCAAACTCTGAAATACTAAGTTTAGGTTAAGAAAATAATACGAGTAGTGGTCCTTTAGTATGTCAGTCTTCTTGGTGTTTGGATTTCTACATCAAATGATGAAGTAAATGTTTGACCTCCTATGAGCAGGATGAATGATGGTCAGATATGATGAGACTTTGATAATGAAATGTAACGCAGGGTTTAAAAAATAAAAACACGTTTTCATAGTAGACAGTAAAATGGGCTCACTGGACATTAGTCTAAATGAAAATGACCACTTATGATGACGTGGATGATGGAATTAAATATTTCGTAAATTAATTGTCTCAGATAAATCAATATCCAAACTGGTTTTATTCACCTGTAAAACATTTGACCGTATGGGTCAGAGTTTGATTACAGGTGAAGACTAGGTAACAGATATTTGAATTGAACACGTTAAACCATCAGGGCTATTTTTTTCAGACATTCCAGAGTTTGCATAAAAAGTGTCGTATGCCAACATCAGCCCCTGTTTTGTTACCAAAAATGAGTGAGTAATCCCAAGTCATCTAACCTTGCAAAGCAGATTCGTCTGTTTCCGTGTTTCTCACTGGCGAATCCATCTTGCAAAGCTCCCGTCTGAACTGTTCAGGTCCAGTTAGAAAGTGACAGCATCAATCAGGGATGAGGGGCAATGCTTTCGTGTGCGGCAGAGTCGTGACGTAAGCAAGCAGCGACAAGAGGCCGGTGCAATTATGGCAGAAGAGATTATCGTGGATGCTGCTGAAGTGCTAGTTTTATCAGAACTTGATGACATGTCTTAAAAGAATAACACAGAACAGCAGTGAGTTGTTTTCTTTTCAAAAACGACAAGTCGTGTACTGACATGTCTGCAGTCACCATGGTTCGCGTTATGCAGTTCTCTATGGAGTTTGCTAGTCCTCAGTGGTGCACCTCGGTTTGGGCTACGATGTCACGTGTTCTATTGCTCTGATTGGCCCGTAAAGATACAGACGAAGCGTTCATCTAAACAGCTTCCAAGTGTTGTTTTCAAAGGTTCTGCCCTTTCCCAAATGCCATGTGTGAGTGGTTTACCAGATGGATGTGTGAAACAAATCCATCTGGCGTGTCAGGTTACCAGTCATCAGCTTTAGTTATTTTAGTAATAATTACTAGTTATCATCACTAGTTCTCATCCTTAGTCATCATTATTATTTATCATCACTAGTTCTCATCCTTAGTCATCATTACTATTTATCATCACTAGTTCTCATCCTTAGTCATCATTATTATTTATCATCACTAGTTCTCAGCCTTAGTCATCATTAGTATTTATCATCACTAGTTCTCAGCCTTAGTCATCATTACTAGTTATCATCATTAGTTCTCATCCTTAGTCATCATTACTAGTTATCATCACTAGTTCTCATCCTTAGTCATCATTACTAGTTATCATCATTAGTTCTCATCCTTAGTCATCATTACTAGTTATCATCATTAGTTCTCATCCTTAGTCATCATTACTAGTTATCATCATTAGTTCTCATCCTTAGTCATCATTACTAGTTATCATCATTAGTTCTCATCCTTAGTCATCATTACTAGTTATCATCATTAGTTCTCATCCTTAGTCATCATTACTAGTTATCATCACTAGTTCTCATCCTTAGTCATCATTACTAGTTATCATCATTAGTTCTCATCCTTAGTCATCATTACTAGTTATCATCACTAGTTCTCATCCTTAGTCATCATTACTAGTTATCATCATTAGTTCTCATCCTTAGTCATCATTACTAGTTATCATCATTAGTTCTCATCCTTAGTCATCATTACTAGTTATCATCATTAGTTCTCATCCTTAGTCATCATTACTATTTATCATCACTGGTTCTCATCCTTAGTCATCATTACTAGTTATCATCATTAGTTCTCATCCTTAGTCATCATTACTATTTATCATCACTGGTTCTCATCCTTAGTCATCATTACTAGTTATCATCACTAGTTCTCATCCTTAGTCATCATTACTAGTTATAATCATTAGTTCTCATCCTTAGTCATCATTACTAGTTATCATCACTAGTTCTCATCCTTAGTCATCATTACTAGTTATCATCATTAGTTCTCATCCTTAGTCATCATTACTAGTTATCATCATTAGTTCTCATCCTTAGTCATCATTACTAGTTATCATCATTAGTTCTCATCCTTAGTCATCATTACTAGTTATCATCATTAGTTCTCATCCTTAGTCATCATTACTATTTATCATCACTGGTTCTCATCCTTAGTCATCATTACTAGTTATCATCATTAGTTCTCATCCTTAGTCATCATTACTATTTATCATCACTGGTTCTCATCCTTAGTCATCATTACTAGTTATCATCACTAGTTCTCATCCTTAGTCATCATTACTAGTTATAATCATTAGTTCTCATCCTTAGTCATCATTACTAGTTATCATCACTAGTTCTCATCCTTAGTCATCATTACTAGTTATCATCATTAGTTCTCATCCTTAGTCATCATTACTAGTTATCATCATTAGTTCTCATCCTTAGTCATCATTACTAGTTATCATCATTAGTTCTCATCCTTAGTCATCATTACTATTTATCATCACTGGTTCTCATCCTTAGTCATCATTACTAGTTATCATCATTAGTTCTCATCCTTAGTCATCATTACTAGTTATCATCTTAGTTCTCATCCTTAGTCATCATTACTAGTTATCATCACTAGTTCTCATCCTTAGTCATCATTACTATTTATCATCACTAGTTCTCATCCTTAGTCATCATTATTATTTATCATCACTAGTTCTCTTCCTTAGTCATCATTACTAGTTATCATCATTAGTTCTCATCCTTAGTCATCATTACTAGTTATCATCATTAGTTCTCATCCTTAGTCATCATTATTATTTATCATTACTAGTTCTCATCCTTAGTCATCATTACTAGTTATCATCATTAGTTCTCATCCTTAGTCATCATTACTAGTTATCATCATTAGTTCTCATCCTTAGTCATCATTACTAGTTATCATCATTAGTTCTCAGCCTTAGTCATCATTACTAGTTATCATCATTAGTTCTCATCCTTAGTCATCATTACTAGTTATCATCATTAGTTCTCATCCTTAGTCATCATTATTATTTATCATCACTAGTTCTCATCCTTAGTCATCATTACTAGTTATCATCATTAGTTCTCATCCTTAGTCATCATTACTATTTATCATCACTAGTTCTCATCCTTAGTCATCATTATTATTTATCATCATTAGTTCTCATCCTTAGTCATCATTACTAGTTATCATCATTAGTTCTCATCCTTAGTCATCATTATTATTTATCATCACTAGTTCTCATCCTTAGTCATCATTACTAGTTATCATCATTAGTTCTCATCCTTAGTCATCATTACTAGTTATCATCATTAGTTCTCATCCTTAGTCATCATTACTAGTTATCATCATTAGTTCTCATCCTTGGTCATCATTACTAGTTATCACTGCTCCTATGGTCAGATCTCAGATCTCTGGTTTGTGTTGGTTGGAGCTGGACAGATCGTATGTCCATCACCTCCAGGAGCTGGTGTAATCAGATAGAGAAGAGCCCCGCTGCTGTTGACTGAACAAACCACAGCGACCACAGACACAATCAATACTCCACTGCTGATGGAGCTCTGCAGCACACAGACAGGCCGTATATCTCTGGATATAAAGCTCACAGCAGGAATTACAGCTCCCTGTTTCCTGCTGGCACTGCAATGCAGTCATCTCTGACCTCCAGCTTCTGCGTCCATCCCTCTATCATCCTCCCCTCTCCTCCCCCTCTCCTCCTGTCTCCACCTACCTCACTCTCCGGTCCACGCGAAACTTCAACATCCTCTGACTTCAACATGAACCAACGGCGCCAAGACGGGATGGACTAGAGAGACACGGGACTGACCGGAGAGAGGCGGGACAGACCAGAGAGAGACAGCAGGAAGAATGGGTCAGAGGAGGAGAGAGATAACAGAGGGATGAGAGAGAGAGAGAGGGAGGGAGAGTGGCTGGACAGATGGACGACAGAAAGAGATCCACACCTCTGTCCTCTCCTCTCTCCTTCACAATGTTTCTCTCTCTCCCTCCCTCTCTCCCTCTCTCTCTCTCTCTCTCTCTCTCTCTCTCTCTCTCATTGAGATTTGCCGCTCTCAGCTGATTCTCCTCTCCTGAGGTGATTTACGCTCTCTCTCTCTCCATCTCTGTCTCTCTCTCTCCCATCTCTCTAAGGCTGTCTACAAACCAGATGATTGTTAAATCTGAAGTAACCCCTCAGAATCCTTTATTCAGATGTAAACCTCTGTATCTCTGGATTTAGTAGTTCTGTTGATAAGTAAGGGTCTAAATCTTCATTTTACCACAAATTCCACAAAATTAGAACTGTCTCAATTATTCTGATAATCTCCAATAGCTGATCTAGTGTTCTGTAAAGTTTGTGGCATTTTCTTACATATTAAAAACAAAAAATGGAGGATGATCAACCATCCTGGTGTTTGCTCAGTTCACTGCCGTCCTGTTGTCTCTGGTTGGTGGCTTGGTTGTCATAGCGATGGAGGCCTGGTCAGCCGTTTATCATCAATCTGGCTGATTGATCTCCTCAAACAGAGCTCAGAGCTCTGCCAATATGATCAATAAGGGATCAATGATCATCAACATCATTTAGACTCTCAGGGTTATCTGTTAAAGCTGAGAAACATTTGTTCCTGTGGATGTTTGGAACCCTCACATTTTCATATCAGTTTCTGATAAGTTTCAGAAGAAGTATGTCACCAATAGAGAGAATCTATTTTTATTTTTCTAAGTTAACCTGGACTAGAGACATGCTCTGATATTAGAATGAAAGGAGTCTGAGGTCTGACCTGGACAAGAGACGTGTTCAGATATTAGAATGTAAGAAGTCTGAGTTTTGACCTGGACCAGATGTTCAGATATTAGAATGGAAGGAGCCTTAGTCCCGACCTGGACAAGAGACATGTTCAGATATTAGAATGAAAGGAGTCTGAGGTCTGACCTGGACAAGAGACGTGTTCAGATATTAGAATGTAAGAAGTCTGAGTTTTGACCTGGACCAGATGTTCAGATATTAGAATGGAAGGAGTCTGAGGTCTGACCTGGACAAGAGATAAGTTCAGATATGGAAATGGAAGGAGTCTGAGTTCTGATCTGGACCAGAGACATGTTCAGATATTAGGATGGAAGGAGTCTGAGTCCTGACCGGGACCAGAGACATGTTCAGATATAAGGATGGAAGGAGTCTGAGGTCTGATCTGGACCAGAGACAGGTTTAGATATTAAAATGGAAGGAGTCTGAGGTCTGACCTGGACAAGAGACGTGTTCAGATATTAGAATGGAAGGAGCCTTAGTCCCGACCTGGACGAGAGACATGTTCAGATATTAGGAAGGAAGGAGCCTTAGTCCCGACCTGGACAAGAGACATGTTCAGATATTAGTTTGGAAGGAGTCTGAGGTCTGACCTGGACAAGAGATAAGTTCAGATATGGAAATGGAAGGAGTCTGAGTTCTGACCTGGACCAGACAAATGTCAGATATTAGGATGGAAGGAGTCTGAGTTCTGATCTGGACCAGAGACATGTTCAGATATTAGGATGGAAGGAGTCTGAGTTCTGATCTGAACCAGAGACATGTTCAGATATTAGAATGGAAGGAGTCTGAGGTCTGACTTGGACAAGAGACAGGTTCAGATATTAACGTGGAAGGAGTCTGAGTTCTAACCTTGCTAGAGAAATGCTCAAATATTAGAATGGAAGGAGTCTGAGTTCTGACCTGGACCAGAGACATGTTCAGATATTAGGAAGGAAGGAGTCTGAGTTCTGATCTGGACGAGAGACATGTTTAGATATTAGAATGGAAGGAGTCTGAGTTCTGATCTGGACGAGAGACATGTTTAGATATTAGAATGGAAGGAGTCTGAGTTCTGATCTGGACCAAAGATATGCTCAGATTTTAGAGTGGAAGGAGTCTGAGGTCTGACTTGGACTAGAGACAGGTTCAGATATTAAAGTGGAAGGAGTCTGAGTTCTAACCTTGCTAGAGAAATGTTCAAATATTAGAATGGAAGGAGTCTGAGTTCTGACCTGGACCAGAGACATGTCAGATTTTAGGATGGAAGGAGTCTGTGTTCTGACCTGGACAGGAGACGTGTTCAGATATTAGAATGGAAGAAGTCTGAGTTTTGACCTGGACCAGAGACATGTTCAGATATTAGAATGGAAGGAGCCTTAGTCCCAACCTGGACGAGAGACATGTTCAGATATTAGGATAGAAGGAGTCTGAGGTCTGACCTGGACAAGAGACGTCTTCAGATATTAGAATGGAAGGAGTCTGAGGTCTGACCTGGACAAGAGACATGTTCAGATATTAGAATGGAAGAAGTCTGAGTTTTGACCTGGACCAGAGACATGTTCAGATATTAGGATGGGAGGAGCCTGAGTCCCGACCTGGACTAGAGACATGTTCAAATATTAGGATGGGAGGGGTCTGAGTTACAATGAAGGACTGTTGACTATCAGAGGCAGGATGGAATTGTTCGTTGAGTGTTTTTGACATCTTTAAAAGCAGATGATGGAGTGTTTATAAGCTTTGATGTTGTCATCTTCACAGGCAGAGGATGGAATGTTTCAAAAGTTTTAAAGACATTTTTAAAGGCAGAGGATGGAATGTTTTTTAAGCTATGATGATATCCTCTCTAAATGCAGAGGATGTTTTATCAGGTTTGATAACATCATCTTCACAGGTGGAGGATGGAATGTTTCAAAAGTTTTGAAGACATGTGTAAAGGCAGGTAACGGAATGTTTTATAAGATTTGATGACATCATCTTCACAGGTGAAGCTGGGATATTGGGGTCTTTTCTCCACATTTGTTGCCCAATAGTAATCCATAATTCCACCCACTTCCCTAAAATCTGCCAAGAAAGGACAGTCAACGAAAGGGAAAGATTGTTGGTTTACTTATGTTCTAATAATGAAAGCTCATACTTGTTCCCTGCCTGAGGGCCTCTAAACAACCGGCCCTGTATGTACAGTGTGTTTTCCTCTGTTTTAACCCCTCAGTGCTTGTCAAACATGTTTCACACGCTCATTAGGACCAAACACGTGTAATCATTCTGACATGTGAACCTTGGTCCTCCTCTTTCTGTCTGTTATCTGTCTGATAAATGAGTAGGAGCAGAGGAAGGTCACATTTCTGAGCACAACTCTCCTTTTCCTCTCTCAGTAAAGCTCTAGATCAGTTTCTGCCTTATACACACATTCCACATTATTATGCAGATTGAATTTGGTGTCACAAACATTCAATTTTTTAGTTTTTCAATGAAACTCATGGATGGTGTTGTGTCTCAGGGCTCTTTGGTTCACTGAAATCAATCTCCTTTAGTTTGGCAGGTGATCCCAACTAAAGGAAAACTACTTAAGAAGGACGTTCCACATTATTAAGCAGGCCACAAGTTTCAGCAATATGGGAAAAAAAAGGATCTCTCTCTGCTGCTGAAATGCCATTACAAAACAGCAACATGGTTGCAGTGGGCCCAGAAATACATGAAGACTAATTTTCAAACAGTCCTGTTTACTGATGAGTGCCGTGCAACCCTGGATGGTCCAGATGGAGGAGTAGTGGATGGTTGGTGGATGGCCACCATGTCCCAACAAGGCTGTGATGTTAGCAAGGAGGGGGCGGAGTCATGTTTGGGACGGAATCGTGGGGAGAGAGCTGGTAGACCCCTTTAGGGTCCCTGAAGGTGTGAAAATGACCTGGGCAAAGCATATAGAGTTTCTGACTGACCACTTTCTTCCATGGTACAAAAAGAAGAACCGTGCCTTCCGTAGCAAAATGATCTTCATGCATGACAATGCTCCATCTCATGCTGCAAAGAATCCCTCTGTGTCATTGGCTGCTATGGGCATAAAGGAGAAAACCTCATGGTGTGGCCCCCATCCTCCCCTGACCTCAACCCTGTTGAGAACCTTTGGAGCATCCTCAAGCTAAAGATCTATGAGGGTGGGAGGCAGGTCACATCAAAACAGCAGCCCCATCAGGGTCCTGGTTTAGCTCAGCTGGTAGAGCAGGCACTCGTTAACAGAGACTACAGTCTACAGTCTACATGCTGGTCACAGTTTTGGACCTCCGTCCTATCACTATTTTAATACATGTTTCCCTCTCTCTCCTCATGTGTCCTTTCTAAGCTAATAATCAAATAAGGGGAAAACACCATGGACCCAGAGAGAAAGGATTCTGCAGACTCAGACCCTACAGAAGCTCCATGTTTTATCTGGTTCTGCTCGCTAATGAAGCCAGGATAGATTCTGTGTTTCTGTTTTTCATCATTTACAGTGAATTTAAATGTTTCTGCTCCCTAATGAAGTCAGTGTAAACACCATGAAAATCTGAATGTTTGTGCTTCTGGTCGGTGATAAGACAGAGAAGGTGACCTCGGTCAGAACAAACTCATGAGTTCATGTTCAGAACGTTCCCAGAATCCCTGATTGACCAAACATCATTAAACAAACGTTACACAACATTAGTACGGAGCGATCTAATTGGGCGACAGATAGTTGGAGACTTCTGAGGGACTTTTGACTGCTCGTATCACTCCGCCTGGGGATCTTTGGTCATAAACATGACAGCAGGCTGACTTTAACTTATGAATATTAAAGTAATTCATAATTCTAAATATATGTGAATACACTTTAAATGAAAATAAAAATAAGAACAAAAAATTAAAAAATACAAATATACTGAAAATAAATATGTTTATAAGAACAGATGTCCTGTATATGAAAATAAATATGTAAACTTTAAATATCATTGAAATACAAATATACTATACATCTAAATATACTGAAGTCTACATAAACTGTTACTATATTAATATAAAAAGACACATTTTTTAAAGAGCGATATAAATGTAAATGAACTGTAATCATTAACTAAGCTGTGAATATATGTCAAATTCAAATAAATTACTAATAAGGAAAGTGTATTTTAAATGTAAATTGTTGGATATGTAAACTG